>NC_043708.1:81713998-81758476 GCF_006229205.1 Suricata suricatta | reverse complement strand
GACCCGGCCGCCCCATGCTCCGCCTCAGCGCCATCGGCGGCGACGCCGCACCATGCCGGGCCCGGCCCGCGAGCGACAAGGGAGGAGGGAGGAGGGACGGAGGAGGAGAAACGAGAGAGGAGGGCCGCGGGAGGGGCGGGGGCCAGTCCGGGGGAGGCGCTGGGGCCCGAGCCTCAGAGACCCGCGGGCTCAGCGAGTCTCGGCGACCGCCGTCAGCAGCGCGGGGTCCCCGGGGCCGCTGCTGGGCCACCGCGCTCCTTCCACAGCCGTCGCCGCCGTCGCCGCCGCCGCTGATTCATGTTCTTCTCCGAGCCGCCGCCTCCTCCCCAACCAGCCCGCCCGCAAGCCTGAGCTCGTACCGCCCCCCCGCGGAGCCTCGAGCGGCTCGCTCCGAGCGCCTAACCTGCTGCCGCCTGCCCGGCCGGCCCCCACCCGCTGACCTCCCCTACCGCGGCGGCACCCCGGGCCAGCTTCCCCAGTGCCGACCCGAGGATCGGCTGGCGCCGGGGTGGCACAGCCAGCCACGCCCCTCCTTTCCCTAAACACACTCCAGCACCTTTTCAAACCTAGCACTCCAGGTCCTGCCGTCAAACCTCGCTAGAGCCTCTACCGCACCCCAACTTCTATTCAGGCTCTGATGCCATAACCTAGTCCCCCCTCTCAAGACATAAAGCATCTCAGTCGCCTAGATTCCCAACCATCAGAGGCTTTGAAATCGTGACTCAAGGCTATCCCCACTGGACTTAACTAACACACCTTCGTGCTTCCTTGAGCCTTTCACCCAAATTTCTCTGTTCTGTGCTCCATTCCCCACCTCTTTATCTCCAAAAACTTGGGCCTTGGGTCTTGAGTTTTCCAAGATCTTTTTGGTAATCCTCAGGTTTTCTCTGACATCCCCATTGCTACTCTACTATAGGCCAAAGCCCAATGGTGCATATCTTTTGGGGCTATCCTTCTTCCTAGTTGTTTCCTCTGCTTCTATCCCCCATTCCCTAGGACATGGTGTGAAAGTTGGCCATATCATCCCAGTATCCAATAAAACATTAGCTATTATTAGTAGACCACCTTGCACACAGTAGGCATTCCATAAATAAACAGACAGATGCCTGTTAAATTAATGCATAATTGCCTTAGAGCTTGGTCTGCCCCACAACCAGTAAACACGGGGGTGGCTGTGCCCAAAGACATCCTGTCAGGCAGATACAGAGCTGGTTCCAAATGTAGCCTGCTAAGTGTTCCCCTCCCCTTGCCTCTACCTGTCCCCTGGAGCCTAATCCAGAGGGCTTTTCCCAGGAGTCCTGAGTAAGGAGGAAGGACAAGCCACTCTGCCTCCTGTTTCCGGCAGCCACACTGGATCTTATCAGGGATTCTCCTGAGCAGCAGGGGCCTGCCTCTTCCTCCGCTTGGCCCCATCAGTGCTTGCTTATTAATTATACTAATGATAACAACAACAGCAGGGCTGGTGGCAGCCTCAGACCCAGCTGGGGGCGCCCCCAGGTGGCAACACTGGAAGAGATTCCAGACGGGCTGTCAGACTTGGTTGCAGGGGCCTGAAGTCTGGTTTAGCTGAGCACTCTGCTAATTTTCTCGGGTACGGTGTGTGGGCTTGAGGACCCTTAAAGGAAAAGACTTGCTCCATTCCAGAATCCACAGCTTCTGAGTTTGGGCTGGGTTGGATCAGGGGAGGCAGACAGCAGTCTGGGGCTGAAGCCAGGTTCTCCAGGGCCATGCAACTGCGACTGCGGCAAAGTGGTTGCTGCAGCTCTACACTAAAGCACTTGTCCCTCCTTGAGTCCATCTCCCCCCACCTCTCCGTCTCCAGGGGATTTCAAGTTTCCAGTGAAAGCCAGCCTCCTCCTATTGACTCTGGTTGACACTGGAAAAACCTCTCTCAGAGGATGTTGAATCCAGAGCAGAAACCCAACCTTCCACTTTCTTTTCTCCCCTCATTACCTCCCCATCATTTCCCAAACTCTTACACGGAATGCCAGCCTAAGGACCATCCTTTGCCATCAGTCAAAATAGGCTTCATGAATGCCACTGCATTCTGTACTCACAGCCTTGACCAACTTCTGATCTCAGGTGCAGCCCTCAGGCACATCTCTGTCACCCTTGGGCAGCACACTTTCCATGTGGGGCCAGGAGCCCTGAGGCCCTGCTTCCTCTACCCCTGCTTTTGAATCCTTATCAATTCTTAGTATTTCTATTTACAGGGTAGGTGGGACTGTGGGGTCCTGGTTTTCTCACTTGCCAGCTCCCACATAGAATGCTTGCTTTCCTGAGCCCTCGCAACCCATTCTTCTCACCTAACTACCCCATCTCTCTCTCTTTCTCTCTCTCTCTCTCTCTCTCTCTCTGTATCTCTGTCTCTCTTGGCATGGAACATGCTTTAAGCGTATGTGAGCAGGTGTGATTTTGTGGAAGAAATGTGTAGGTGGGTGAGAGGGTGTACATTGTGATGTATGAGGGAGGGTGTGCATTTGTGCAAACTCTAAATGTGACTGACACTTTGTGGGTGGATGGGGAGAATGTGTGTGTGTGTGTGTGTGTGTGTGACTGAAGGAGGTTGGTGCCTGTGCAAATTCATGCCTGCAAAATCTCCCTTCCTTTCATAAATGCATTGCTTCAAAGGAAACTAATCAAATCAACAGGAAATGTATTTGACATAATGCAGGAGCAGCTGTCCCAAGAGTTCCTGTCCTCAGAACAGAACCAAAGCCAGCTCTGATCTATCCCAGGGGAGGAAGAGGGGCCACAGAAAGAGGAAGGGTCATCAGCAAGCATTATTAGGGATGGAGCTAGGTTGGGCTGTGGCATCTCCCTACTTGGGTGAAGTAAGTTATTTGCCCACTCTGCCTTTTATGATCCAGGACTGCTCAAGAACACCAGGGATGGAGGGAAGACACAGACAAACCTGGAAATAAAAACCATCTGCCCATAGAAGCAGAACTCCCTGATGGCAATTGCTAGCAGTTTCAGGAAGCAGCTGCTTCAGCTTCTTTTTCAAAGTTAGGACCTTCTCCTCCTGTCCGCCCTACTCAGACAAGGGGGAGCGTGGACCGAGAAGTAACCAAGGTAAGCCATGGGGTCAAGGTAGTCTCCCTGCCCTGTGACCAAGGACCCATTATTTCCCAACTACTAACAAAGAATGGACCCCTGGGACCCACTGAGAGTGGGAAATTCCACTTAGGGAGTGGGAAGGTCACAGACTGTGCTCCCCATCACCTTAGAGAAGGCAGGGAGTCCACTCCAGGGCATGGAGGAAAAATGCCTGTAGGTGTGATGTCAGTTGCACCTGCAAAACACCCCTTGCCTGACACTCCTGAGTCAGAAACAGTGCTATTCCTTGCCCAGGTGAGGATGAAGCAAAAAGGTAAATCCCTAGGAGAAACCAAACTTTGATGTAGCATCACAGAGGGACAGAATTTTTCCCCAAAAGGAAACTTAGAAGGTGGGAAGAGAGCAATAAGTTTGAGGTTTCTGAAACTGCAGATGGGTCTAAATGTATGGAAGAAAAAAATTTTTCCTCTTCAAAATTTCATCTCGGGAATCTCCCTGAAAGGAAGAGTTCCATATGTGAGTAAGGGCCCTTGTCAGCTGACAAAGGAAATATATGTGTGAGTCTCAATGTATTTATTTGAATGCCCTATATCTTGCTGTCTGTATTTCTCTTTTTGGTCTTCTTTAACTACAACCTGGCGAGTGAGTTTTTTAAACTTTTTATTATGAAATATTTTATACATATACATGAGTAGAGACCAAAGTACAGTATAATCCCCAATGTATTAATCAGTCCACTTCAGTGATTATCTTAGTCAATTGTATTCTATTGTCCCAGTTTTTGTTGTTTTCCTGGAATTCTTAAAAGCAAATCTTAGCCATATTATTAGTTTCAGCTATAAATATTACACAGTGTAGCAGGCTTAAAAAAACCTCATCCATATATAGGTTCAGTTGGCTACATATAGAAATATTTATAGATATATGCATATAACTATATACAGATATATTTCCTTTGTCAGTTGAGAAGGGTCTAAAAGCAAGATACCCCCGTAGCAATGAGCATACCTAGCACCCAAATTTTGGTTTCTAATCCCATTTCTCATTAAAAAGAACCAAGGAGTTTTGGACAAATGGCTGATTCCAGGATTGGGGCATGAAATATACAAAATGATCTCAGAGCATCTTGTAGTGCCAAAAAGAACTGCTCAAAAATCCAAACCCAAACCCTCCCCCATCCTCCCCACACACAATGATAGTGTCTATCAAAGGGTCAGATTTTGAATAAATAAGTTAATGGGGAGCATAGACAAATCTTCCATGCAGAAGAATTACAAATAACTCATGTAGACACTCCACCCTTAAGGAGAGGTCAACATCAACAGTGGTAGGTCATATTGATAGTAGGTGCCCTTGATGTAATATGATAAAAATAGCATTTCAACTCTGTGGTCTTCTTCCCCAAAACCCACAACCCCAGTGTTATCATGAGAAAACCGTCAGAAAAACCCCAAATGAAAGACATTCTATACAATTCTACCTGTACTACTCTGTCCAATTCATCAAAAACAAACAAAAGTCAACAAAACTGTCACTACCAGGAGAAGCCTAAGGAGACATGACAACTAAACGTTCTTATGGAACAGAGAAAGGACATTAGGGTAAAATTGAGGAAATCTGAATAAAATATGGACTTTAGTTAGTAATAATGTGTCAATATTGGTTCATTAATTCGAACAAACGTACCGTTTAACATTAGATGTTAAAAACAGGAGAAACTGGGACACCTGACTGGCCCAGTGGGTAGAACAGTGACTGTTGATCCCAGTGTCCTGAGTTCAAGCCCTACATTGGGTGTATACTTTATTTTAAAAAACTGGGTGGCTAAGTTGCTTGAGCAACTGACTCTTGACTGTGGCTCAGAGTAGAAGAATCCTAGGATTGTGGGATGGAGCCCAACATGAGTATGGAACCTCCTTAAGATTCTCTCTCTCTCTCCCTTTGCCCTTCTCCCTACCCCCTCTCTCTCTCTAGAATAATAAAATTATAAATTAAAAATGGGGGGTGTGCCTGGCTGGCTCAGTTGGAAGAGCGTGTGACTCTTGACCTCAGAGTTCTGGGCTTGAGCTCCACATTGGGAGAGATAACTCAAATAAATAAATAAACATTTGTGTGGTTTTTTTTTAATGGGGGGCAGCTGGCTGGTTCAGTCAGTGGAGTGAACAACTCTTTTTTTTTAATTTTTTTAATGTTTTATATTTATTTTTGATACAGAGAGAGACAGAGCATGAGAGGGGGAGGGGCAGAGAGAGAAGGAGACACAGAAATAGAAGCAGGCTCCAGGCTCTGAGCTAGCTGTCAGCACAGAGCCTGATGCTCCAATCCACGAACGTGAGATCTGACCTGAGCTGAAGTCGGAGGCTCAACTGACTGAGCCACCCAGGCACCCTGAACAACTCTTGATCTCAGGGTTGTGGGTTCAAGCCCCATGCTGGATGTAGAGATTACTTTAAAAAACTTTTTGAAAATGAGGAAACTATATTTGGGGTAAGTGGAAACTCTTTCCAATTTTTCTGTAAGTCTAAAACTATTCTAAAATAAAGTTTATTTTTCAAAGAAACACATCCATACCCAATAGTTTTTTTTAAATCCTTAGTATCATATAAAACCCAGTTTGTGTTTAATTTTTCCCAACAATCTCAAAACAAAATCATCTTACATTAGGTTTGTTTGAATAGGGATCCAAACAAGGGCCATACATTTCATTGATAATCTCTTATGTATTTGTAAATCTACTAAGAGTTTCCTCCTCTCTCTTGGACATGAAATTTATAGAAGCTGGGTCATTTGTAGAATTTTCCAAAATTTGGGTTTTGTTCATTGTATCTTTGTATTATCATTTAACATGTTCTTTTAGCACCCATATTTCCTGTGGATTAGTAGTTAGACCTAGCTGCTTCACTAGATTCAGGTCCAATTTTTTGGCATGAAACTTTCTTGGGAAGTGTTTTGTACTTCTAATTTCATCACATCAGGAACACAGTATGTCCAGTAGCCTCACTTTTAGTGATGTTAAGATTTGTCATTCATAAGCTGGCAACCTGATTCATCATATATAAAATCCTCATCAACCTTTTGCCTAACCGTGTTATTAAGTTTATTTATTTATTTTGAAGGGTGGGGGGAGAGAGAAAGAGAGAGTGTGCAAGCAAGGGAGAAGGGCAGAGAGAGAATCCCAAGCAGGCTCTGCACTAACAGTGCAGAGGTGGGGCTCGATCCCATGACCCTGGGATCATGACCTGAGCTGAAATTAAGTATCAGACACTTAACCAACTGAACCCCCTACCTAATAATTTTATCAGCCATTAATAACCATTGCCTGGAGAGATTATTTCATTAGTGGTTGCAAACAATGATTTTCTACTATCATTCTTTCTGCATTTCTGGTTCCAGTTCCCCTCCCTCACTCCCCATAACTTCTGACTCGGCTCAGGACTATTTTGGACCCCAAAGATGGTTAAATGCTAGTAGCTGAAATTTACTGCTGCATTTGAGACCAAGGGAACTAAAGAAGGATTCCATAGAATATTTAGAAATTTGTTAAAAATGCAAATTCTTGGGTACTATCCAAGACCCTAATGAATCAGAAACTCTTGAGGGTGAGGCCCAGTAATCTGTTTTAACAAACCCTCAAAGTAATTTGGATGCCTGCTAAAGTTTAAAAATCAAGGGAAAAAAAAAAAGAAAGAAATTAGAAACAAAAAAAAATAATAAAATAAAAAAATAAAAATCAAGGGGATGGGGCACCAGGTGGCTCAGTCGGTTAAGCGTCCGGCTTCAGCTCAGGTCATAATCTCATGGTTGGTAGGTCTGAGCCCCGCGTCAGGCTCTGTGCTGACAGCTCAGAGCCTGGAGCCTGTTTCGATTTCTGTGTCTCCCTCTCTATCTGACCCTCCCCTGCTCGCGCTGTCTCTCTCTCTCTCTCTCTCTCAAAAATAAATAAAAAACATTAAAAAAAAATCAAGGGACTAACACTGGCTGCCCCAAGGTGGCCTTAAATCAAGCAATGGTTTACTAAGGTCCTATGTGCATGTCAATATGCTGGGTGCTAAGCACAATGGATGTAAAAAATAGGGCCTGGTGCCCCCAAGGAACTCAGTCTATTTAAGAGAATAGCACATATACTTGTGGAAAGGTGACCAGTGATGGTTAATAATTGGCAGCGCATCCCCAACAAGCCACACAAATAGTGCAGGTGTTAAGATTTCAAGGAAAATTCAGTGAATAGATCTGGTTGGCAGAGGTTTTAGAGTTCACTCCATCTAGGCCTTTAAAAAAATTTTTTTTTGATGTTTATTTATGTTAGAGAGAGAGACATACAGACAGAATGTGAGGGGGGAGGGGCAGAGAGAGAAGAAGACACAGAATCTGAAGCAGACTCCAGGCTTTTAGTGGTAAATACAGAACCCTACAAGGGGTTCGAACCCATGGACCACGAGATCATGACCTGAACCGAAGTCAGACACTCAACTGACTGAGCCACCCAGGTGCCCCACTCCAGCTAGGCCTTAAAGGGAGAGAAAGACTTTGGGAGTAGTGCGTGTGAGAGAAGAAAGGGAGTTTTTCCAAGAAGAGACACTGCCCTGAACTGAGGGAGGATGCTCACGAGGGGAATCATGAGGCTGTTTTCCTTTGTCCTCATCACCGTCACTGCTATAGTGTTTCTTTCCTTAAGCCTTGCCTTTCCTTTTACATGCTTACTTTCTTGCTCACCCATAAATCCACTGGGGAGGTCACCTTGGTCTGTGCAGTTTTCTGGATGCTGCCCACGAAGTTGGGTGCTGGGTTTAGGATGTGATTATTCAGGCTGGGGAGTGCAGAAGGGCGTCTAAAGTCCTTTCCCTCTGTCACGGTATAGTGTGTGTAGAAGGGCCTGTGCCTGCAGTACATCCAAAGTATGAGTTTTCTCAGTGTTGGCACGGAGCTTACGTGGTGGGGTAGTGCAGGGCAGGGAAGGCCGTGCATCTTCCCGCTCAAGGGTCTGAAGTGCAGGGGTGCCTGGCTTGTCTCACCCGGAAGAGCACGCGACTCTTGACCTTCAGGTTGTGAACCCGGGCTCCAAGTTGGGCGGAGAGATTACTTGAATAAACTTTAAAAACAAAACAAAACAAAACAAAAAAGGGTCCTGGGCGCCTAGCAGGAAACCCCAGAAGGGGTGGAGCCAGGCCACAGGGAGGCGGGGCTGGGCTGCGGGGCGGATGTTCAAATCAGGTGGCGGCGGAAGCGTGGTCCTTGCGGGGCAACATGGCGGCGCCCAAGCGATCGTAGGGTAAGTAAGGGGATACGCTGGAGAAACGGATTTCAGGGTTCCCGGGGAAGGACTCTGGTGGAGGGTATCCAGCTCCTTTGTCCGAGTCTCCCTGAATGTATTTGCTCTGCACTGGAGTGGCCGCGGCCTCTTCGGTGTGGAGATCCCGGCCGCGGCCCACCATCCGCCGGCTGCATAGGCTGAGGCTCCGTGATTTCTTTGTTGACTCGAATGGTCCAGGAGTGTCCGCGACCGCAGAGCCGTGGGGGCCTTTGTGGGGCCCGACAGTGTACAAGTCTTGTACTTCTTTGGTGAAGTTTTTTCATAAGTGTTTTTGTTCTTTCAGAGGGATTGTCAGTGACATTGTTTTCTTAATTTCATTTCCTGATTGTTCTTTTTGCTGGTGTATGAAAATACAGACGACTTTTATGTTTTTTACAGCCCAAGGTTGTTGTTGTTGTTGTTGTTTAATTTGAACACTTTTAGGCCAGGCATGTTCTCTCCGCTTTGATACAGAATCACTCCCTGGTATGACATTTATCTGCCTGTCTCCTGATGGCATTTTCCTTAGCTTCCCTAGCAGTTGTTTGTAAGAATTTTTATATACACAGATTGTAAACCTTAAGTTGGCAGAAATATTGTTGTCAGGCTGATGACATCCGGGAGGACCAAATAGGTGAGGGATGGCCATAAGGTGTGAATGAGAAGAAATGAGTTGACATGAACCCAAGAAAAAAGCGTCTTCTCTGATGCACAATAAAGAGAATCAAGATTCAGTTGCAGAGGGCCCATCAACTTTATTGCTTGTAGGTGTAAATGAGAGAATCGCCACACCTAAGCAGTGCTGGAAAGAGTTGCTCTAGAGAGGCAGCTGGAGTGTCAAGATGTTGTCCAGACCAAAGCCAGGGGAGTCGGAGGTAGACCTGCTGCGTTTCCAGAGTCAGTTTCTTGCAGCTGGTGCAGCTCCAGCAGTACAAGTGGTGAAGAAAGGAAGTAGAAGAGGTGGCGACACTAACCTGGACCAGTCGGTGCTACAAGATCATCGGGACGTGGTGACGCTGGACAGTGAGTGGTTGTGGGTGTCAGGCTGAGAAGGAGAGAGGATATGACCTGAACGTCCTCTCTCTCTTCCTGATGTGGCTGGATTTTTCCCCATTATTATTTCAGACACTGCATAACCTCTGTTGCTGCAGCCCCATTTTATACATTGCAGAAACTAAGGTTCACAGAGATTAAATATCTTGCCCAAGGTGACACAGCTTGAGCCAGAGCCCCATAGCAGCTACCTTTCTTTCTTTGGCTTCCTCCTGCACTCAGTCTCTTCCTGGGAAGGTGTAGGTATCCTCACATCTGGGTTGTTGTTTTTTTTTTTTCTTTCCCAGATCTTCCAGATTTGCCCCCAGCTTTGGTTCCTGCTCCCCCGAAGAGAGCCCGACCCAGCCCTGGCCATCCCCCGCCTGAATATGAGGACCCTGAAGAGAGGCTGAACAGGCATGATCAGCACATCACTGCTGTCTTGACTAAGATCATTGTGCGTCTCACCCTTATTGAATGGGACAAGGTGTCCTAGGACAGCAAGGATATTTGGGTGGGGGTGGTGAGCCTTATGAGTAGAAGGTGATTCAGAAAGGTGGGACTTTATTCCCCTGCAGTCAAAGTAGGTTCATTACTTCCTAAAGAAAGAGATGCTAGTCATACAGAATTGAGGCTAGAGGGATAGTGTGCAGCCTGGGGGAAGTTCAATATCATCGCTACTTTGTTCTTTGTTGCTGCAGGAACGAGATACGAGTTCAGTGGCTGTGAATCTGCCTGTGCCCAGTGGTGTTGCTTTCCCTCCTGTGTTCCATCGCTCACAGGAGAGACAGGTAGGCAGGGTACTTGGATGGTGCTTAGGGGACATTCGGGTGAGCCTTATAGGGCCTCATCCTTTTTTTCTTTTTTTTTTTTTTTTTTTTGAGATAGAGACAGAGAATGTGAGCAAAGGAGGGGCAGAGAGAAAGGGAGAGAGAGAATCCTAAACAGACTCTGTGCTATCAACACAAAGCCCAGCGTGGGGTTTGTGGGGCTCAAACCCACAAAATGTGAACTCATGACCTGAGCTGAAATCAAAAGTCAGACACTTAACCAACTAAACCACCCTGGTGCCCCATAGTGCATCTTCCTCAGGCAGAAAATCTGAATAATGATAAGTAACTCATTAAAGCAGCACCATGCTAAGCACTTTACATGCATTACTCAATCCTCATCACAGCTGTGTAAGGTAGGTATCATCCCCATTTCCAGGTGAGAAAACTGAGACCCTGAAAAGATAAATAACTTGTCTAACACCACACATCTAATGGATAGAGGAGCCAGAAATCCAACCCGAATTTGTTAGACTTCAAGACCTGTCTTATAGAGCCCTGCTTTTTGTGAGAACTAGGGTTGTGACCCTTGGTTAAGCAAGACCCTTTTTATCTCTTTGTTCCAGTGACCTTAGTAAACATATTGAGAAGAGAATGGGGTAATGACCATCAGTGACCTGGGTTTTCTTTTTTGCCCTATAGGGGAAGTCAGCAACATCTGGTAAGAGAAGCATCTTTGCCCAAGAAATTGCAGCAAAGAGAGTGTCTGAAGCTAGGGTCCCACCAGTTAGAGAAGCTTTGTCTATCCTGGATCCGCCAGAGGGTAAGCTGAGGTTGAGAAGGCTTGGGGTCAGCCTATTTGTAATACACAATCATAGTGTCACCTTTGGGTATACATCTTCTCCCCCTCAAATATGAAGTTGTATTTATTTTGTGGGGGAGAGGGAGAGAGAGAATCTTAAGTAGTCTCCACCCAGTGCAGAGCCCAACACGGGGCTTGATCTCAGGATTGTGAGATCATGATCTGAGCTGAAATCAAGAATCAGACACTTAACTGAGCCACCCAGGCAACCCATGAAGGCACATTTAGATCACATTTAAACCATTGAAGAGGAAGCTGTCCCTTATCCCTACATACAGTATTGGGTATGGATGGCTTGGGTCCACATCTGAGTCTGAATCTTAGGTGCAGGGAGAGTAAAGGCCATTCCTTTCAGGAGAAAGGAAAGAAACAGAGATCTCTGGTAAAGACTGTAAGATAAAGATACAGGCCAAGATTCCTTTAGTGATGCAAATTATTAGCAGAAGAGCTGGAGGCAGGCTTCTGGAGGCAGATGACTTTCTGGAGATCCAAGAGAAGAGTCAGAAAGTAGGATATTTCTTAGGGAAACATCCCTCAGAAAGGGGAAAAATTAGTGGAGAGGTCACCACCCAACCTGTGTTTGTGTTTTAGGGTGTGGGGGTGGGGAGGGCCCTCACTCTGTGCCTGGGAAATCTCTGGGGCCTCCATCTGTCTCCAGGCCTAATGGGATTAGGCCCGGGTGACGCAGTGAAACTAATCCTACACTTCTTTCAGGTGCTGTATCCTGTGAAGCACTCATACCTCGGGAGCAGGGCCCCCAGCCTCCACAGGGCAGCTACAGCTTCCAGGGACCCCATCTAATCACAGGGAGGGGGCTCTGGGGCCAGGATGCCATGCAGGAAGCCCAGACCATCCATGAAGAGAACATGGCGAAACTGCAAGCCATGGCTCCTGAGGAGATCCTGCAGGAACAGCAGCGGCTGCTAGCTCAGCTCGGTATGCTGTAGCAGTCTTTGTGGCTGAAACCAGGCTAGGAAGGGACTGCCACTCACTGATGAAGGCTTACTGTGAGTGCCAGGCTTTTTGCTGAGTACTTGAAGGCATTATTCATTCTGTCCTCAAACGGTTCCTGTAAGAACTAATTTCATTTGCTTATGGAAAAAAAATCTGAGGCTCATAACTTGAAGAAATTCTCCCCCAGGTCATGTGGCTGGTAAGAAACATGGATGAGATGTAAGCCCATATGTATGAGGTCTGACAGTCCCTGCTTTTAACCACTGTACTGTGTATCCTGTACTACTCTAGCGTAATGTACTCAAACGTAATGTATTCTAGTGTAATTTAGCTACGCTTTATCTAGTACAGCTATGACATGTTCTATTATATGATACTGTAGTTTGCTATACTTAGTTTCTGTTCACCAAAACAGTAGCACCAAGTCAACCTTGTTCCAGCATATGTATCTAGCACCTTAATAGAGCATATACAGATTAGGTTCAGTAAATATTTGTGCATAAATTAGCTGGAAGAGAGGGAAATTGTTCTCCTGAATGCCTTATCTTTGGCCCTAGTCAGCATTCATTCATTTATACCATAGCCACTCACTTTGGGCCTCTGACCTGGAGCGAAGCACTGGGAAAGGTGGAAACCTGGGCCAGGGGACTGTGAAAGATGGGGAGAAGGGTTGGTGGGCAGGTCCTAGTGACAGGTGTGGGTCAATGAAGCCTCAAGAGAGCCCAGGGGTTCAGGCCAGGAAGCGGCTCGTCCTGGCCTTGGCACTCATAGGCAGATAGTATTCAGCAGGTGTCAAGTCTATATGAGGCTGGAGAGGATCCCCCAACACCCACTGTCCCTTCCACCTCTCTCCTAGATCCCAACTTGGTTGCCTTCTTGAGGTCCCAGAGCCACACCCATGAGCAAGCAGGCAAGAAGGCCATAGAGGAGCAGAGGCCAGGAGCACCCTCTGTTGAGGTCACTGAAGAGGAACGCATTGTGCCAACTTCTGCAAGTGAGCCCAGGCAGGAAGATGAGCTGGAGCCAGAAGCCCCAGGTTTGGAAAAGGGAGATATCTTTTGGGGAATAAAAGTAGAGGAAAGTATCACTTCTAGGCTTGGCAGATGGGAAAAGAGACAATCTTCTCTGTCCTTGGACATCTAAAATTAATATTCCATTACCATCTGGAAATCCATCTTCATTTGCTAATGCATATATTCTTCCTGCATATGCTTCCTGTTTTCTTGCTTTGTTGCCACTCCTCACCCTTCCCTGGTAAGCAGCAGCTGGGCATGATGGCTGAATGGCCCCTCCCCCAGCAGATCATCTCCAATAGGCTTTTGCAAGAGTTGCCCCAGCTCTGGCTGTAGCCACCCTACAGTTTTCTACCTCTGCTGTCATTGTTGTGGGCAAGATGGCTGCACCAGGGTGATGGGAGAAGAGTCTGACGCAGGTCTTATGAACATGCCAGACCTGACGCAGAGTGGCCAGTGGGAGCACTCATTTCCCAGGACCTGGGTTATTTTATTAGTGATTAACAAAAGAGGAAATTGAATTATGGAAGCCAGGAACCTCCTGCCCCTCAGTGAGCTCCAGGCCAGCTGAGCAGGTTGGGTGGGGGTTGGCGGAGAAGGAAGGGGTGTCCTGGGTGTGTGTTTCTGTATCTTGCCCTGCAGAAGCAGGATAGCTGTCCTTTGTGGCCCCACTCCCCTGCTTCTTAGGAAGGTCGGTACCAGACTGTGTTGTCCTCGATATATATGGTCCTCCCTTCTTCCTCTGCTCCCTCTCTTTCCTCTTCCTTACCTCCTCCACTTTCTCTTGCCCCTCCCAGCAAATCCTTGGGGTGAACAAGGGGCTAGAGCCCTGGACTAGGAGTGCTCTGCCATATCTGAGAGATTTGCCCAGTTCCCAGGGGTTCTAGCCACTGGGCCGTGCCACTTAACAATAGCTGAAGGCAGAGGCTGCCAGACTCTTGGGTAGAGAAGCATGTGGCAACCGCTGGGTGATGGCCAGGACCCCAGTGGACCACCCAGCTGAGCCCCTTAGGATTTACTACTCTGCTTCCATCTCCCCAGCTCTGGCACCACCTGTGACACCCCACAAAGAATGGCTGCACATGGACACTGTGGAGCTGGAGAAGCTCCAGTGGACCCAGGACCTGCCCCCACTCCGGCGGCAGCGGACGCAGGAGGTGAGGCGGGCCAGCTGGCCTACAGGGGGTGGAGTGGGCTGGAAGTGAGGCTCTTGCATCCATGACTCAGGCCATTTTCTTCCCTGGAGCTGGAGAAACATTTCTTCTTTGCGCTTCTCCTCTTCTCCCACCACCCGGCCTGGCCCCTGGGGCCAAAGGAGTTCTATTTCTATTCAGGGGTAGAGTCCAGACTGGAGGCTTGGGAAATAGGTGAGTGGGTATGGGGAAGTTGCTACTGTTCCCAGCCCATAGTCTTCTTTCTCTTCCCGTTAGAGGATGCAGGCCCGATTTAGTCTTCAGGGAGAGCTTCTGGCCCCCGATGTGGACCTACCCACCCATCTGGGCCTGCATCACCATGGAGAAGAGGCAGAGGTGAGGCATGGGGCCCAGGGAGGACTGGGCAGCTCTCGGCAAATGGAAAAGGACCTCTGGTCATTTGTCTCAGACCTTCTGTGTACTCTGTTCCAGTTCTCAGCCTTGGTGTCCATAGGTTATTAGGCTCAAACTGTTTCTCCTGGTTCTTTCACATTCCAATCAGTTGCCCAAACTTGACAGGTCTATATTGCCTCCTCTGAGGCTTTTTTTTTTTAATTTTTTATGTTTATTTATTATTGAGACAGAGAGAAACAGAGCACGAGTCGGGGAGGGGCAGAGAGAGAGACACACAGAATCCAAAGCAGGCTCCAGGCTCTGAGCTGTCAGCACAGAGCCCAATGTGGGGCTCGAACCCACAAACTGTGAGATCATGACCTGAGCCGAAGTCAGATGCTTAACTGACTGAGCCACCCAGGCGCCCCCTCTGAGGCTTTCTAAAGAAGAGCCTTACTCCCTCTTACCTGCTCCGTCACCATGTCTTCCCCTCTCTCAGCATGCCATCCATCCCTCCTGACTGCCATACTGATTCCTTCTGGCCCAGTTCAGACTGTGCTGTGCCTTGGAATGTTTCCTGATTCCCTTTTGCCCACAGAATAGTCTTGGCTCCTTAGCTTGGCAAGACAGTCCTTCGACACTCTAGCCCCACTGCCCCTATACCTCAGCCTCCCTCACTCCTGCACCATTCTGAAGCCCTTTCGCCAGGTATGCTGTGTGCTCAAGGACCCTCAGGGCCCAGTTCTTCAGGCCATCGAAGCTCTACCCATGCACTAAGACCACATCACTTTTCCAGACCCCCCTTCTCTCTCTCCTCTTCTCTTGATGCAAATTATACACTGATTACTGCATTCCTCCCTGTCTACCTTATGCCATGATTACTCATGTGCAAGTCCCCTCATGTGAAGTTTGGGAATCCATGGAGAGCAGAGGCAAGGGATATCACTTACTTACCTTGACAGCTAAGAGAGTGCCTGGAATGTAGGGGTGTTTGTGTATTGGTTGGGGGTGCTGCACCGTGTCCTGGCTGCTGATTTCTTGTCCCTGCCCCAGAGAGCAGGGTACTCCCTGCAGGAGCTGTTCCACCTGACGCGCAGTCAGGTGTCCCAGCAGAGAGCACTAGCGCTGCATGTGTTGGCCCAGGTCATCAGCAGGGTGAGTGAACTGCTGGCCCGTCCTGCCTGTCCCCACACCTCACCCCCCAACTGAAGACTTCCCCACCTCCTGCCCTTTTCATTCTGGCCCTGTAGCCCATACAGTGACTCTCTCCAGGCCATACTGGGAATGGAATAAACCCAGGGTCATAGGTGGGCAAGTGAAGGCTTTAGGACAAAGACTCTGTAACATCTACGTCTTCAGCAAAGTTTTTTCTTGTCCCTAAGGCTCAGGCTGGCGAGTTTGGGGACTGGCTAGTGGGCAGTGTCTTGCGCCTCCTCTTGGATGCTGGTTTCCTCTTCTTGCTACGCTTTTCCCTGGATGACAGAGTGGACGCAGTCATTGCAGCTACCATGCGGGCTCTTCGGGCTCTGCTGGTGGCTCCTGGAGATGAGGTACAACTGGATAAGAATAGGGATTTAAGGCTTCAGGTTCCTACAGCTGGTCATGCCCTCATTGCCATGCCTTTGCCAGGCAGAGCAGAGAATGGGATGGTAGCACCACCGCCTTCTTCTATGGGCCCCAAAGCCCAGCAGCCTTGCCTTTCTGTTCTGGGTGGGTGGCTGCTGCTGCTGCTGCTGCTGCTGCTGCTGCTTTTTCTGGGCCTGACTCCTTCCTCTTCTTCCCACACCCTTCTCTTTCCTTTGTCAGGAGCTCCTCGATAGCTCCTTCTCCTGGTACCAGGGAGCTTTGACGTTTCCTCTGATGCCCAGCCAGGAGGACAGGGAGGACGATGAGGATGAAGATGAAGAGTCCCCAGCAGAAAAAGCAAAAAGAAAGAGCCCTGAAGAAGGAAACCGGCCTCCATCTGACCTGGCCCGACATGACATCATCAAGGTAAACCTCCTGGGGCAGCTGCACCTGTCCCCGGACCTCGAGGGCAAGCACATCATAGGCAAGAGGGGTCATCAAAGCCTGGGACTCAGTTGCTTTTGGCCCTGGGTTTCTGATTACCAGGGGCTTCTGGCTACCAGCCTGCTGCCACGGCTGCGCTACGTGCTAGAGGTAACCTGCCCACCCCCTTCTGTGGTCCTTGACATCCTGGCTGTGCTCATCCGTCTGGCCCGGCATTCTCTGGAGTCAGCCACAAGGGTAAGAACAAGAAGGAGACAAGGGATGCGCAAAGAGCCTAGCTGACCCCGCTGCTGACCCTCAGCCTCCCTACTTCCCTTTTCTTCCTGACTCCCACAGGTTCTGGAGTGCCCTCGACTAATAGAGACTGTGGTTCGAGAGTTCCTGCCCATGAGCTGGTCCCCCATAGAGGTGGGGCCTGTCCCCAGTATACACAAAGTACCCTGTGCCACTGCCATGAAACTACTTCGTGTCCTGGCCTCGGCTGGTAGGAACATTGCTGCCCGGCTGGTGAGCAGGACAAAGGTCGAGGGATGAGGGGCTTAATTTAAGACAGGGCTGGGTTGGGGGCTAAGCATGGCCTCTGGACTCAGTAACTTACTCATGCCATCTTCCTCTTCTGATTTCTGATCCAGTTGCTTAGAAATGCAGTTGGAACCACCAGCCAGAAACCTAGTCATCTAGAATCTAGTGTATCCTATAGGCCTACTGTACTTTCATTATCTGAAGGGCCCAGACCAAAAGAGCCACTTACAGATGGGCAGCCATCACCCATAGCCAAGTAGCCCTAGAAAAGGTACCCAGCAGGTGCTTGCTAAAAAGAAGGGTGGGAGGTGCAGAGAGGGAGGAAGGGTGGAGTGGGAGGGAAGGATGGATGAGACCATTTCATCCTGGCCCAGAGTTAAGACCCTGTAGCAAGAGAGTGGTCTGGAACAGGGTTGCGTTGAGTCAATTTCCATAGTAAGAAAACCCGAGACTGCTTGGGCTCCCACTGAATCTAATGCTCAGACTCTGCCCTCTCACCCTCAGCTCAGCGGCTTTGATCTCCGGAGTCGCCTGTGCCGCTTTATAGCAGAGGCTCCCCAGGAAATGGCCTTGCCCCCAGACGAAGCTTCAATGCTGAGCACTGAGGCCTTCCGTCTGTGGGCTGTGGCTGCCTCCTATGGCCACGGTAGTGACCTTTACAGGTGAGGAGAGACCTCTCCAGTTCTGCACTCTGGCCTAATCTGATGACTCAGCCTTGCTTAAGGTTTCAAGCTCAGAGAGAGGGTAAGGATGAGGAAGGGGATTCTGGGAGGAATAAAGAAGCCTGGGTGCCAGGACTAGGCAGAGGACGGTAGAACAAAGCTGAGTTAACCACATTCTGTGTTCAACAGCCTGAGTAGCTTGGTGAAATCAGATTTAAATCTCCTGTTGGGAGGAAGCCTGGAAGGTCTACCTCATTCCCTTCAGCCTCCAGCCTTCCTTCCCTCTGAAGCCTTCCAAGAGGGCCCTGCCCTGGGCCTCTCTCTTCCAAGACTACTTAACCAGACTGCAGGTCCCTGGGGCAGTGCCCTACTTTGTGTCTTCTGTCTCCACATCCAGTGTCTTTGGATACTGAATGGCAGTAATTGTTCTCCCCCAGGGAGCTATACCCAGTGCTGATGCGGGCCCTGCAGGCTGTGCCAGAGGAGCTCAGCACCCAGCCCCCTCAGCCCCTGTCTGTGCAGCGGATAGCCTCCTTGCTCACTCTGCTCACCCAGCTGACCCTGGCAGCCAGTAGCACCGCCAGTGAGCCCAACAGGTAGGTTATAGCTTTGAACTCCAGGACAGGTGGGAGCACTCCTCCAGAGGGAGAGGGAGGGTAGACCTTATGGGGGAATCAAGACAGCCAGACCTTGACTGTGACCCCTTTGGCACTCCTGTAGTGACTCTGCTGAGGCCAGTCGGTCGGCCACCCCTTCCTTGATCACTTGGACACAGGTGTCTGGGCTCCAGCCTCTTGTGGAGGCCTGTCTAAGACAGACCTTGAAGTTGCTGCCCAGATCTGAGAATTGGCATGCCCTAGGCCCAGTGCCCACTGCCTGCCTGCTCTACCTGGATGCATACTACCAGGTCTGGAGCCAGCAGGTGAGTGTTGCCTGCCTACTTTCTCCCATGCCCTGTATGCCTGCTTGCATCTTAACATAGTGCCCTGTGTCTCCTTCTCTGTCTCTACCTCTCCACTCCCACCGCCCCTTCCACCTTTTCCCACTCTCCGCTTTTCCCTCCCACTTTTCTTCTTCCTTCCCCCTCCATATCCATTGGAACTGTCAAAAGGCTGTCTTGGTAGGAACCAGAGAACCCCAAGCAGCAGTTCTGTCTCCCTGGAGACTTCGTGCTGTGAGGACAATGGATGTTGGGGCAACCTCAAGGGCTTTTCTCTCTCCAGAAGGGTCAGAAGGCAGAAGCCTGCAAACACTGACTCTGAGGCTCTTAAGAGTCATGGTCTTGGCCTGGGTACACAGGGTCTAGGAGAATGCATGTCCTGGGCTGTCAGCTCAGTGAGTCCCTTGGTCTTCTAGCCAAGCCTGTGCCCAGAGGATTGGCTTCAGGATATGGAGCGCCTTTCAGAGGGGCTGCTACTACCCTTGCTGCACTCACCCACTCTGGGCAGCCTATGGGATTCACTTGGGTATGTATTTTGTGTGTATGTGGTTGAATGGTGGGGACAGTAGGGAGGAGGTGGTTTGACTCCCTATGGGACTCCTAAATCTAGCTCCTTGGCATCCCAAGTAGGACTTCTCAGCCTGAAGGAAACCCGAATCCCTAGTAGGCAGCACTTGAGGGCTCTGAGGAATGTGGGTCCTGGTCCAT
This sequence comes from Suricata suricatta, assembly GCF_006229205.1. Lineage (NCBI taxonomy): Eukaryota > Metazoa > Chordata > Mammalia > Carnivora > Herpestidae > Suricata > Suricata suricatta. The sequence goes on along the minus strand of NC_043708.1, from coordinate 81,739,127 downwards.
ATAGCCAGGTTCCTATGGGCATTGGTTGCAACCCACACAGCTTTTTCCCAGCCTGGTGCACATCAGGCCAGAGCCCTCCTCAGCTCCTTCATTTTGCCTCCAGGTGCTGCTCCCCTCTCTGCAACCCGCAGTTCTGTGTTCCAGGCCCTGAAGCTCTCCCCAGCCTCGTGTCACTGGGCTGCACAGGACGCTCCTCTCTCAGTCTGGCTGGCTCAGCCTCACCCTTCCCATTCCTTACTGCCCTCCTCTCTCTCTTAAACACCTTGGCCCGGATCCACAAGGGGCTATGTAGCCAGGTGAGACCTAGGTGCCTAGTTAGAGGTTGGGGGCTGGGGTGGAGGGACAAGATGAGAGGAGTCAGAACAAAAGGGTGAGGGTTTTACTTGAGGCAGAGAGGTGTCTCTTGCCAGCAGTAATTTCTCTGAGTTTGGCTGGGGAGGGGGCAGCCACCTGGGAAACCCCAGGAGAGATCAGTCACCTTTAGATCTGAACAAGTTTGCATTTCTCCAGCTGGCTGCCGTATTGGCTGCCCCAGGACTCCAGGACTACTTCCGTCAGTGTGTGGCTCCTATGGCCGCCCCACAACTCACTCCCTTCTCTGTGTGGGCCTTGCACCATGAATACCACCTACAGTACCTGGCACTCACCCTGGCCCAGAGAGCGGTAGGTATGCCCCAACCCCATCCCCACCTCTGTCCACACTCCTCCCTGTGCCGAGATATCCCCACCCAGCTTGTTTGGAACCTGTGCTGCTTCTGTTGGCCCTTGCAGTTCATCCCATCCTCTAGATGCACCCAGGATCTGTGCCCTTCAGCATATATCCTCTTTGCATGGACCCTCACTTCCTTTTGTTCTGTCCCCTCTCACATCCTACCCACCGTCCTACTCGCTGCTCTTCTGTTCATAGGCAACAGTCCAGCCAGTTCTGGCCGTCAGTGCCGCCCTCCATCATAGTATGGTGTTGGCTCTGCTGAGCCGACTGCTGCCTGGAAGTGAGCACCTTGCCCACGAACTACTGCTGAGCTGTGTATTCCGGCTGGAGTTCCTCCCGTAAGTCCAGGGTGGGCGACATCAACTCAGCCCTTTGAGAGGCTGCTATGGCTATTGACAGCACCCCTGACTTTGGAGCCAGGATACCTGGGTTTAATCCCCTTTCTTGCATGGATTGCACTTTACCTATCGGAGCTTCTGTTTTCTCATTAGTAAAGTGAGGATGAAGATATTCATGCCAGAGAATTATGAGATTTCAGTGTGACTGTATGGCTAAAAATGGGTGCATAAACTAGCTATACTTGAGTAATAGCTAAGTTACTGAGTGCTGATTTTGTGTCTGGCTCACCTTAAGTGTCTGTCTGTATTTTAAGTGTTTCACTTGTACTATGAAATAAGTATTATTACTATCCCCATTTTCCTATGAGGAAACAGCACAGAGAAGTTCCTTAAGCCTGCCCCTAGGCAATTGACCTTACTATCCATTCTCTTGACCTACACACACAACATAGAAAGCGATTAGGGGAACAGGGAGGAGCAGGATTGGACGTAGGAACCTCTGGGAAGCCCTGGAGAGCTGGCATGGTGTTCGGAGTGCCATGATTCAAGCCCTCATTTTTGGCTTTTGGGTTCTATTGCAGGGAAAGAGCATCAGGTGGTCCAGAGGCAGCTGACTTCTCTGATCGGCTGTCCTTAGGGAGCGGCAGGGACTCTGGGTGTGGGCGAGGAGCTCTGCTGGCTCAGGCCTGCCAGGACCTCCCCAGCATCCGCAGCTGCTACCTGACCCACTGCTCTCTGGCCCGAGCCAGCCTTCTAGCCTCTCAGGCCTGGTACCGAGGGGAGTTACGGCGAGTCCCAGCCCTGCTGCTCCCTGTGCCTAAGGAGCCACTGCTGCCCACTGACTGGCCTTTCCTGCCATTGATCCACCTCTACCACCAGTCCTCAGACACACCCTCAGGGCTCCTTCCTGCTGACACCGTAGGCACAGCTATGCGGGCTCTGCAGTGGGTGCTCATCTTGGAAAGCTGGCGCCCCCAGGCCCTCTGGGCTGTGCCTCCTGCTGCCCGCCTGGCACGGCTCATGTGTGTGTTCCTGGTGGACAGTGAACTGTTCCGGGAGACCCCAATACAACGTCTGGTGGCAGCTCTCCTTGCCCGCCTCTGCCAGCCTAAAGTCCTGCCAGACCTCAAGCTGGATTGTCCGCTTCCTGGCCTGACATCTTTCCCTGACCTCTACACCAACTTCCTGGAGCATTTTGAGGCTGTCTCTTTTGGGGACCACCTCTTTGGAGCTCTGGTTCTTCTTCCCCTGCAGCGTCGGTTCAGTGTCACTTTGCGCCTCACCCTCTTTGGAGAGCATGTGGGAGCCTTGCGAGCTCTGGGCCTGCCTCTGAGCCAGGTACTTTCTCAGGCCAGCACAGCCTGTACTGGCCTTGGGGGTGCTCCTGAGCAGCGGGCAGCTTTGGTGGCCCTCAGGTTCCTTATCTCACTTCTTGGAGATTTAAGGAGATTAAGAGAATCCATGAAAGGGGTGTCTGGTGTGGATATTATTAACAAGCTACAACTCGCTGTTCGTGAGATGCTACAATCTCAGATAAGAGACGTGCTAAAAATCAAGGTAGTTCTAAGTTATTCAGATTTTAGGCATTAGGTCAGGATTCAGAAAAAGGAAAGATCAAAGTGGGCTTCCTATAAGCAGATGGCTTTGGGGAAGCGTGGGAATTGACCTGGGCACTGAGGTTGGATAGAATTTGGATTGTTGAGGATGAAGGACAGAATGTATCTAGTGGAGGGGTGCCTGGCTGGTTCAGTCGGTTAAGTGCCTGACTTGATTTCAGCTCAGGTCGTGATCTCACAGTTGTGAGATTGAACCCTATGTTGAGTGTGGAGTCTACTTGGGATTCTCTCCTCTCCCTCTCGCTGCACCTCCCCAACTCACAAGCTCTCTCTCAAAAAATAAAAAATAAAAGAATGCACATAGTGGAACAGCATCAGCAAAAGCTCAAGGGCAGGAAGGAAATAACAGGGTATATTCCTTCCAGGGTAGGAAGAGGGAGGAGTCTAGAACAGATTTCAGTTTAGAAACTTGTTGGAAACAGGCTGATAAAATCTTAGAGGGCCTCAAAAATCAGGCTAAAGGGTTAAACTTATAAGCTCTAGAGAGTCAGTATTTTAAGGTTTGGGTTTTAATTTTCATTGTATCTTATTCTGGTAAACTTTTAATTTTTTCGAATGTTTATTCTTGAGAGAGAGAGAGAGAGAAAGAGAGCACCAGCAGGGGGAGGGGCAGAGAGAGAGAGGGAGACACAGAATCTGAAGCAGACTCCAGGCTCTGAGCTGTCAGCACAGAGCCTGATGCAGGGATTGAACCCACAAACTGTGAGATCATGACCTGAGCCAGTCAGACCCTTAACCAACTGAAACACCCAGGCGCCCCTAAACTTTTTTTTTTTTAAGTTTATTTTAAAAGAGAAAGGGGTACCTGGGTGGCTCAGTCAGTTAAGCGTCCGGCTTCAGCTCAGGTCAGATCTCACGGTTCATGGGTTCGAGCCCCGCATCAGGCTCTGTGCTGACAGCTAGCTCAGAGCCTGGAGCCTGTTTCAGATTCTGTATCTCCCTCACTCTCTGACCCTCCCCTGCTCCAGCTGTCTCTCTCTGTCTCTCAAAAAATAAATTAAAAAAATTGAAAAAAAAAAAAAAAGAGAGAGAGAGAAAGAGTAAGCAGGGAAGGGGCAGAGAGAGGGAAAGAGGGAGAATCCCAACAGGCTTGACACCATCAGCACAGACCCTTACATGGGGCTTGAACTCATGAACCATGAGATCATGACCTGAGCCAAAATCAAGATTTGGACTGTTAACCTACTGAACCACCCAGGTGCCCTATTCTGGTAAACTTTAAATATTTTAATAAATATATATTTAACATGCATATAAAATGTAAGTATTTTATATAAAAAAAGAAAAAGAAAATATATATTTAAGGATTAGTCTTTTTATGTGCATATATATTTTTATAAAATTTGGATCCCTGCGTAATGTTTTCTTCACTTAAAATTACATAAGAGTTTCTTTCCCTATCATTAAATATTCTAAGAAATCAAGATTTTTTATTACGTAATAATCCATTGTGTAGGTGCATCTGTTTATTTTATCACCCCCTTGGTGAGCATGAAAATTGTTTCTAATTTTCTGCTATTTGAAGTAACACTATGATAAACTTTATCTCTTTCTCTCATAACCTTTTTTTATGTTTATTTTTGAGAGAGACAGACAGTGCAAGTGGGGGCGAGGGGCAGAGAGAGGGAGACACATAATCTGAAGCAGGTTCTCAGCTCTGAGCTGTCAGTACAGAGCCTGACATGATGCTCAGACTCAAGAACTGCAAGATCATGACCTGAGCCAAAGTCAGATGCTCAATCGACTGGGCCACCCAGGCGCCCTAATCATTTCTTCTTTTTTTTATGTTTTTATTTTTTTTAAGTAATCTCTACACCCAACGTTGGGCTCAAACTCAGAATCCCAAGGTCAAGAGTTGTACATTCCACCAACTGAGCCAGCCAGGTGCCCCTCTCATAATCCTTTCTGCATGGAATTGAGTGATTTTTTTAGAGAGAGTTATTGGTCGTAAGAAAAGGAACTTTTGAAAGATTTCATAATTGAGCAGTTGAATGTGACGTTTTAAAAGTTTTAAGTAGACTAAAGTGGGCGCCTAGGTGGCTCAGTTGGTCGTGGGTTCGAGCCCTGCGTCAGGCTTGGTGCTGACAGCTCAGAACCTGGAGCCTGCTTCCTGTTCTGTGTCTCCTCTCTCTGCCCCCCCCCCATGTTCTGTCTCTCTATCAAAAATAAATAAAACATTAAAAAAAAATTTAGTGGTAGGCAGTAGAAATTCAGTACTGCTTCTTAGTTTCCCAGTTTTCCCTGCTTCTCAGTTCTCTAGTTTTTAACCTCGATCCTTGTGACAGGCAAGAATGGATGTTTGTCCAGGACCTGATCTCTGCCCTCAGGATACAGTCCATGTGACCATCAGCCATCAACCCTGTTGTCCAGTGACAGAGATTCCACCCTCACCTCAGCGTGTCTCATTCCTCCTGTCACAGTTGCTTGTGTCCTTGGAGTACTATACAGAGCCTCCTGAAGACAATCTGGCCCTCCTCCAGCTCTACTTCCGGACCCTGGTCACTGGTGCACTCTGTCCACGCTGGTGCCCTGTGCTCTATGCTGTGGCTGTGGCTCACGTCAACAGTTTCATCTTCTCCCAGGACCCGAAGAGCTCAGTAAGTAATATCCTGGTCTCCAAAGGGAGGAAGGGAGACTGCAATTGAGCTGCCTCTGGGTCATCTGGGGAGATGACGGCCAGACAAGGCCAGTGATGGGTACAGCCCTTGACCCAATGCCCCCATCCCTGTTCTGCCTCTAGGACGAGGTAAAGGCTGCCCGTAAGAATATGCTGCAGAAGACTTGGATGCTGACAAATGAGGTAGGGTGGGGCACATCCTGGAGGGTGGGAAGACAGTAGGTCTTGGGGCACAGAGATGTCATCTCAACAGGATCTCACTACCTATTTCATAAAGTTTCTGCCCATTTTGCAGGGTCTCCGGCAGCACCTTCTCCACTATAAGCTCCCTAATCCTGCCCTCCCAGAAGGCTTTGAGCTGTATCTCCAGCTGCCCCCTCTGCGTCAGCAGTACCTCCAGAGACTGGCCTCAGGGATGCTCCAGAATGAGGTATCAGTGACCTAGTATGGCTGCTACAGATGAAGAGATGGATACATGTCCTGGGGTTCACCAACATGGGCCTGGCCAGATAGAAGGGTTTTGTGGCTTAAGGGTGGGCGGGAGACAAGGGAACAAAAGGCTTGCCTTCCTAGGAGCAGGCTGTGTGAGCTTTTCTGGAGGAGAGTGAGCCCTCCCATCATATCCTGATGTCTGAAGCTCAGGATCTGATCTGTATGGGAGTGAAGGGTGACTTAACTACTTACCCCTCTCTTGGAGACAAGACAAACTATGTACCCCTCTCCTCCTTCCCCTCCCCCAGACCAGATATATAAATGCTGTAGATGTGTACTGAAATAAATATTTTTTGTATCTCCTGAGAATCTGATTTAGACTGATTTCAGACATGCTAGTTTAGGATTGATATGGAGGGATGGGCTATCCCAGGGAAGAAGCTGGACTCCTGTAACAGACAGGAGAGGTGAAAACCGGAGTCTACATCTGGGACAACAAAAATGTAGGTCCCAGTTCTTCAGTAGAGGCACGCCAGAGTAATGTTCTTGGGAAAGGGTACTTTTGGAAGGACTCTCAGCAGTCCACTTGGAGTGTAAGTATCCTTAATGAGGTCGGCATCTTGTCTCCTTATGGTCTGTTAACTGCTATTTGAGATATGAAGAAACCCGAAATCAGACTGTGCACTAGCTGACTTTTACTCTTTTTGGGCTACTGTAATCATACCATAGACTGAGTGGCTTATACACAACAAATTCATTTCTGTTCTTGGTGTTGGGAAGTTGATCAGTGAGTTGGCACAGTTGGTCTCTAGTGAGAACCCACTTCTTGGTTCGTAGACAGCCTTCACATAGTAAAAGGGAAATGGCCTTTTACTATGGATCATGACCTACTCACTTTCCAGAGGCCTTGCCACCAAATACCCTCACACCGGGGATTAAGGTTCAACCTACGAATGAGGCAGGGATGAAAGGTCACAAATATTCAGTCTATTAGCACTGTCACACACCTCTTCCATTGTGGACTTTAGTGGTGGTAGGTAAGGGCTAGGAAGGAGTGGATCAAACCATGAACTAATTCATTGTTTCATCTTTTTTGGTAGAGTTTTTAGGTTCTTTTGTCTAAATTCTAACACTTAAGCTTTCTTACAGTGTCATTTTCTGTGGGGAATTACCTATAAGTGTGTTTACAGGTCATCAGAGTGAGTGCAGTGTGCCCTGTCAGTCGGCAGAGAGAACCCATTTCCCATAAATGGAGCTGATGAACACAGAGTTCTACAGCAGGTTTATTAAGAAGAACTACTGCATCTGCAAGAGCAATAGTTCCCAAACTGTGTCTCCAGGTGTGTTAAAACAATGGCTGGCCGTACACCAGTGTTTCTGATTCTGTAGATCTAGGATGAAACCCAAGAATTTGCATCTCCAGCAAGTTCGCAGGTAGTGCTGATGCAGCTGTCTGAGCCCAAACACACTTTGAGAAGACTGGCTTACTGGAACCTTAACAAGGAAATTCTGTGACCTCTCAGTGGGATACCAACAGAGTTTTAAACAGGGTTTGGGTACTAGAGTGTTTACAGAATCACTGTAGTGTTTTTATCTAGTACTATATACTCAGAGACTTAACCAAGTAGCTAACTACTATCACTTCTTTTTTTCCCCAGTGATTTATATTAAACACAGGCCTCCGCCTTTAAAATTAGTATTTTGGGGAGCACTTGGGCAGCTCAGTCAGTTAAACTTTGGGCTCTTGATTTCAGCTCAGGTCATGATCCCATGGTTCATGAGTTCGAGCTTCACATCAGGCTCTGTGCTGACAGTGCAGAGCCTGCTTGGGATTCTCTCTCTGTCCCTCCCCTGCTCGTTCTCTCTCAAAAATAAATAAAACTTTTTTAAAAATCAGTATTTTGGAAAAAGAATAAAGACACAAAACCAGCTGAAGGCTAAGTAACCTTCACAGTTATAGGGTCCCTTGTGGTTTACAGAGCAATCCCCCTTCATATGATTTTATAGGAGGTGGGGAAACCGTCTCAGAAGAGTGACCTGAGCAGCATCACCCACTGACTAGAAATGCTAGTACCAGCACTTAGATCTTTGACGTCAGAACTCAGGCTTTCACCCCATCACAGTAAGAAATTGTACAGAGTTAACACAAGCAATCAATTGTGTGAGGTGAACCCAAAGGCCCATGTATCTGAGGTTATCTGGAGGTTCAGCCTTTCAGTCACAAAGGCACTGAAACGACACAAGCAATGACAAGTAATGATGCCTTACTTGGGGCAGTTTAAAGAGCTTTTCCTGTGTGTTGTTATACACACACACACACACACACACACCACCACCACCACCACCACCACCACCACCAATGAAGCAGTCACTCCATTGCTCCTGATGTGAGTTAGACCTAGAAGCTTGGGCAAGGTATCTAGGGTGTGGCTTGCCATTTTTTTCAGGCTCCAGCCTCAAAAGGGTCCAGGGCACTTTCTCCCCTACCTTACACTCACCTCATTCTCTGAGTCAGCCAGCAGCCAACCCAATGGATTGAGATGCAGAGCTAAGACAGAGCCCTTGGATGGGTGCTCTCAAGCCTCTTCCTGGAAGTGTAGGGACCTCCGTGCCCACATGCCCCACCCTTCCCTCCTTTGGCATCCTGGGGTCTGAGGTGGGAATGCCCAGGCAGGCTTTAGGACCACCAGTGTCTAGCAAGTCACTGGACACTCCTATAAGGGGGAGTCCAGCAAAGTGGCAAGGTCTGAGCCTACAACCCTCAGTTCAGTAGGCTGAACAAGCCATGAGCTGCTTGAGCTGGCTGCTGCTATGGAATGGAGCCACAGCTAAGTGCCTTCTGTCTGTCAAGGAACCAGTGGCCTAGAGGCATCTTCCTAGGCTTGGAAACAGCGGTGGAGGCAGTCAGGTACTGAAGCTCCTCCGGAGGCCTGGAACCCTCAGGGCCAGCACTTCCAGCGCTTCAAGGAAAGTGCCCAGAAGCATGGTGCATTTCTCAATCCGAGGTTCCCCATCGCTCAGCTTGGGAAGGAGGGACAGGCACCACCTGGAGGTGAGACTACCTAGCTAGGTCCAGGAAAGGGTGGGAGGCCTGCAGGACCCATCTCTGTGTGGCCCCCAGGTCATTCACAAGGACTCCCCAGGGGAGAAACTTGCAGAGGTATCAGTGGGCACCCCATGGGGCTTCAGTAACTGCCGTTGGTGGGGGCCTGCTTCCAGATGCTGCTGTGCCCTCGCTGGGTGGGGTTAGGAGCCTGGCTCCAAGAGGCAAGTGTTGGCATTTATCTATATCTCCTGTCCCCCATTTAACATCCTGCCCCTCTCCCAACCCCACTATCTTGCTGTCACCTTTCAAGAGCCAGTCTCTGCTCCAGCTCACGATCTCAGGCACCTTTTCTGCCATCCTTGCCCCTGCCGCTACCAGCTCCAAGCCCCCAAGACTCGAACATCAGCACCCCACCTAGTGATGTGGAGCCAGCTTCTCCCCTAATTCTCCCCAAGTAAGCTCCAAGCTCCTTCCTCCCTTTTCTGCTCACTTTAGCAGTCTAGGGCAGGCTCTTATATCACCTTTTCCTCCTTCAGTGCTCCCAGGCACAGAAACGCCTTGGTTGTTCTCCCCCTGCGGGACAGCGGCATGGAGGACCCACACAAACACAGTGCAACAAATGGTACATAGGCAGCAGCCTGGTGGCGACAGTGGGGGTCAGGGAGACTCTGAAAGACATGCAGTTGTGGCGGGCAAGGGCACCAACGGGTACCTGTTAGTGCAGAGCAGGGAGGGGTGGGTGGTGACCAGCGAGTCTGAGGTTCTAAAGTCAAGGAACCAAAGGCCTCATGCACACCACGTTGTCTTAGGGTATTCTACAACCATGTGCTCCCAGGAGACTTTGCCCCTTCTTCCAGCAGAACCAGGGAAGGGGGGCAATAGTTGCCACAGAGTTAGCCAGTACCTAGGAGCCTGTTGCCACCAAACCAACAGCCCCTAACCACCGGCGGCGCCAACGGGTGGCTTGAGCCTCCCCCTCATCTCCATTATGCCTGCTAAAATAAGTGTAAAATCTAATTTTCTGGTGTGTACACCTAGTCTCCCCAACACTTCAAAATCGACTATGGCCTAAGTCCCTGAGATAAGACATTCTGGAGCCACTTCTGTCTCCAACCTCTGCCCCAGGCTGGTAACCCAACGACCGAAGGTGTAGGGCTGGGGACTGAGCGCCAGCTCTCCGCAGGATCTCAGTTTACGGAGCCTCGGAGGATCAAGGCGCCAAGAACCGGCGCCAAGAACCACCTGTGGCGGGCGCCCGGCGTCTTCGTCTCTGCCCTCTTCTCCCTCGGTCGCGGGGAGCCGCGTTGCATCATAGTTGGGCAGCGCGGAGAGGATGCCTGTCCCGGAGTAAGCACATGGGGACGGGCAACTCAAACTCCGCAGGGCTAGGGCCGGGCGGAGGAACGGGACACTCCTCGGTGCTGAGACAGCGGCACCGCGAAAGGAGCATCGGGGTCCCGCTGAAGCCGGCGCCCGATGCCCCCATGGGAGCCGGCAGAGCCAGCGCGACTGCCTCGGAGAGTCTCGGGCCGCTGAGGAGCACGCGGCGACCGTAGGGGCTAGAGAGGGCCGAAGGGGTCCCGGGGTTCCTGCGCTGGGCGGGAGGCGGCGGGAGCACCACCTACATCTTTTGGGTACGTGTGTGCCTCGGCGCGGTCAGCTCTCGCGCTCAGCGCTCCGCGTTGGGGTCCCAAATCTCTTCCCGCGGACGCGCGCACACACGCGCCTTTGGATCCCCAGTCCCCGGCCGGCAGCCCGTTCCCTTACTCAGGTGCCTGGTGCCCGGGTACTCCCTCGACGGCTGGAGGGCGCGCCCCTCAACGCGCCGCAGGCCCCATAACTGGACGTCGGAGAGCTGGAGCCAGTGCTGGTGGCGGCCGGAGGCGGTGGGCGGGCCTACCTGAGGTGCCGGGACAGAGGCGGGCTTCGGGCCGCCCGCGAGAAACTGGAGAACCGCTCGGTGGTGCTGGAAGCAGCGGGAGAGGCGGAACCGCAAGGGAGGGCGCGGGGCCGTGGGGAGAGGCGGGCGTGCTCCCTACCGTCTCCGCCAGCCATCCTGCTGTCACCCCGCAGGTGGAGGGGGCGGCTGGACGTTGCGGGCCGGCCCCCACCTCTCCGCAGGCCGGCCGCCCACTGCGGGAGGAGGTGGGGGGCGGCCAGGGCTGCGCAGAGGCCTGGGCTACGCTTGGCTGGGCCGCAGCCGGAGGCTTCCGGGGGCGGCGGCGGGGCCGTACTGCGGGTGAAGGCGGCTGCGGCTACCCAGTCAGGTGCTTGAGGAGGGCAGCGGCTCCCAGGGTCAAGTAAAGTGAGAACCTTAGATTAAGCCCTCTGAAAACCGGTGGGAAAGGGCTTGAGCCCCACCCTGCCCCGGCCCAGACGAGGTAAAAGCACTTAGAAAAGAGAGATCAATTAAGTTGCAAATCGTACCAGTAGACCGGACTCCTTAGATTTTCATTTAAATCCAGGACTTTTTTTCATCACAACAGGTCTCCTAGTCCTACAGTCAGCCCCCAGAGTTTAGAGCTGGCGGAGTTAGCACGCTGAGCAAAAAGGCAGGGATAATTTAAATCAGCAGTTCTCAAAGTGTGGTTCCTGAACTTAGCAGCATTAGCACCACCTAGGAAGTTACAAATGCGAATTCTTAGCCCCTCTCCAACCTACTGAATCAGATACTCTTAAGGGAGACTCCTAGCCATCTGTGTTTTAATCCATCTTCTGGGTGATTTTAATACACCCCAGTTTGGAAGTCACTGGTGTAAAGAGAGCCTTTGGGTCTGTCTGAGTCATACTGTTCCTGAGTACTTTATACACATCTCCATTATCTCAAAAATGGAACATGTGGTTTGAGCCTCTTCCATTTTATATCTGAGGACATGAAATCAGAGGGATTCAGGCAGACCAGGAGGTTGTCCCAGCTCAGGCTGTCCGTGAGCCAGGCCTTCAGGTTCCAGCTGATTACTCCCATCCCACTCCCAGGCTCCCTGCTCCCACTTCTGAGCTGGCAGCACCTGTATGGTAATGCCAGTGTAGAGAGGGCCAACGAGGATTTGCACTGGGAAACAACAGCTTCCCCTCTGCTGGCAAGCCGGCCTCCATCTGTATGCCCCTTCCTCCCCACCTCCCCCATTTTGTGGCCAAACCCTCTACCACTTTCATTTCCAGGACTGGAGACTGATATCCTCTGGGTTGACAGAGAAAGTGGGGTATCCTTCATATACCCCAGCAGTGAACCCTACTGCTGCCTCTGGCAGGTATTGGCCCTACCCCCAACCTCCAGCTTTCAGCGGGGTCTAGCCTTCTTGTCAAATTCTCCTACTATAAATTCTCTTTTTTTAATGTTTATTTATTTATTTTGAAGTATGAGCAGGGGAGGAGTAGAGACAGAGAGGATCCCAAGCAGCCTCCTATCATCAGCACAGAGCCAGATTTGAGGCTCAATCATGACCTGAGCCATCCAGGCACCCCTCCTACTATGAATTCTTAAGTTCAATACTCCAAGCTTCAGGATCCCAGAAGAGGGAGCATACTGGCTTGCCAGAGTCCTCCAAGACCTTCCCATACCCCTTCAATGCCTCATACTGCTCATTGTTCAAAGTCCAGGGCTAGCTTTAACCACAGAGCTGGAAAAAGTATGTCTGTCCCCCATCTTCACCCTACGATATCAGTTCTTTTACTCATAGTCCTAGAGAGCCTTGGAGAGGTAGAGATCCCACTGCTCCTTAACTGCAGTCATTGCCATTGCCAGAGCTCTGGTTAGCCAAATGCATGTGCCCAGAGGGCATGGAGCTAGCTGCAGATAACATTATATGCCTGGGTAAGTCCTGCCTTTGTCCAAAGTCTGGACTCCTGGGGCCACGGGCTGGGAGGAGCAGTAGGCTGCTGGGAAAGATGACTGGTGTGTTTGAGGCACCATTTTAGGTGCTGGGCAGGAGGCTGGATATGCATCAATACATGCTCTGTCTTCAAGGAGCATGTAGTCTAGTGGTCTAGTATGGGTGGGGTGATATCTAACTACTCAAATAGTACTTTTCTATTTATCTAACTATATATCTAGATCTCTATTAAAGTGACAATTGCCATGAGAGGTTAAAAACACTTTAGGAGTTTTCAGGAAGAAAGGTTGCTTTTGTCTAGGATAAATGGGGAAAGCATCATGGAGAAGTTAACAGTTCAGCTGAGTCTTGAGGCCTGGGTAAAATTTGGGTAGGGGGATAGAGAAGAGCTTCCCACTGGAGGCATCTCTCTTTCTCCCTAGGCCTGCCCACCCCACCAAGCCCTCTGGTTCTGTTGGTGGCTGTGGTTGTGACCTCTGCACTGAGCCTCTTTATGGTGCATGGGGTTCGGATGCAGCAGCTATGGCTATTTCAAGGCTGCCCACCTCTTCACTGAGCTGTGTGGGCTCCCCAAGACAGATGAGGCTGATTTCAAGACCCCTGCTTCTGAGGCACCTGGGTGGCTCAGTCGGTTAAGTGTCCAACTTTGGCTTAGGTCATGATCTTACTGTTTGCGAGTTCAAGCCCTTCATCGGGCTCTGTGCTGTCAGCCTGGAATCGCACTTCAGATCCTCTGTGCCCCCTTTCTGCCCTCCCTAGCACTCATGTGCACACACTCTCTCTCAAAACAAAACAACAAAAACCCCTGTTTCCAGCAGATCAATGGTGAACTCCTCTAGGGTTCTAAGAGTAGAAGTAGCTGTGGAGGCCCAGGGAAAACATTTGCCTCAATGGCATCTGGAGAGATGTCCTGGGTGGAGGCGTAGCAAAGCAGGGTGGCTGGATAGGCAGGCAGAGAATTTGCTGTCTTCCTCAGTGAACCATAAGAAGTGGCAGGGCCTGTGGTGGACGAGGCTACAAGGCCCTAAGCTCAAGCTGAGCAAGCTTCGAACCTCCACCATCAGGACGGCCTTCAACCCCTACTACTGCCAGGTGGGGGTTGGCTCGGCCCCGCCCTGGCCTCTGGCCCCCAGGGCTTATAGAGGTTTCCCTAGCCAACATTACTCTGTTCAGGTGAGTTCTACCCCTCCTTCTGAGAATCTATGCACTCTGACACCCTCCTTTCTCCATCCTGTTCCCTGCTGTGGTAAATTTCGGTTCCCAGAGAGAATCTGGCCCCAAAGAAGAGACAGAGGCCAGAGAAGTTCCAAAAGGCACAATAACTTATCTAGATCAGTTGTCATCCCCAATCCTGGGATGGTAGGGACCCTATGATTTTTTTTGAAGCAAGAGTTGCCTATACCCAGGGTGTCTGCAAGGACATAAGGAAAACCTCATCACAGACTCCCACCCCCCCACCCTGAGCCCATACCTGGTCTCTCTTCTGCCCTAGCTCTGTGCCAGTCAGCATTGCCTCTGCATGGCTGGTACTTGGGGAGATATCATGATGCAGAAAAATCCCAGGGTCCTCAGAAAGGCCCACCTCGTTGTATCGTGGTGGCAAGGAAGATAAAGGAGGCACTAGACCCTCTAGGACCCTTCCCCAGGCCCAGCCACCTACTCCCTTCCAACCTGTCTTCCTGCAGAGCCCCTGGGCCATGGTGCCTTTGAAGAAGTCTATGAGGGACTGGTAATTGGCCTTCCTGGAGACCCCAACCCCCTGCAGATGGCTATCAAGGTGAGAGGGGTGGAACTTCTGGCTGGGGGTAGGAGAGCAGGAAGAGGAACAGCTGCTAGAGCTAGCGTCAGCCTACGCTGCTGAAATGTCTGGGGGATCTCAGGAGCCCTTTTCCTCCCCACACCCTGTTAAAACTCTGCTCTTGTCAGAATGAGCTGGATTTCCACATGGAGGCCCTCAAAATCAAGTGCATATGCACCCAGGAGCAGGGGTGAAAGGTGGGCACAGAACTGCCTGCTGGGACAGCTTCTCTTTGCCCTAGCACCGAGAGCTAGCAGTTGTAGGGAATACAAAGCCTCTGTCCACTTTTGTAGAGCCTCGCGCCTGGTTTCCTTCCCTGCCAGTGACTGGGGTCGGGCACCTGCCACACAGCAAGTTTAGCCATCATCATTGTACGCTGTGTGGAGCTCAGCTTCCAGACTGCCCTTAGCCTAATTCTGCTGGAGTTGAGATCTGGAAGGGGACATGAACAGTTTCCTGAGGAACAACTGGCCACACTTGGTAAGACCCTTCTCTCAGCTTTCCTGGCCCATCTAAAGACCCCATCCATGTGTCCCAAAAGAAGCATGGACTAACGCACCCTCTGCCCTACCCAGGGCCAGCCATCACCTCTGGCCATGCGGGACCTGCTCCAGCTGCCTCAGGACATAGCCCAGGGCTGCTACTACCTGAAAGAAAATCACTTCATCCACAGGTTGGAAGTGATCCTGGCTCAGAGCCAGTGGGGGAGCAGCCTAATCTCTAATCTCCAAGGAGTAGCTTTTCCACATAATTTTTACAGAAATAGTTCAGGGTCAGAGCTTCTGAGTTCTGGCAGTGGGTTTTTTCTTTTTTTCCCTGCAGGGACATCTCTGCCAGGACTGCCTGCTGAGCTGCACTGTGCTCAGCCCAGTCAGTAGTCAATACTGGGGACTTCAGGATGGCGAGAGATATCTGCAGATATGGTGTCTGGGGACGTGGGTAAGGCTGCTTCTCCAAGGGATGTACCAGCATCACATTTGAGCTGCTTATCACTCCCCTCCTTCCTTCTGTAAGGCCAGTTATTACAAGGAGGGCCGGGTTCTGCTGCCTGTCAAGTGGATGCCTGCAGAGGCCTTCCTGAAGTGATCTGCACATCCAAGACAGACTCCTGGTGATAGTATGCCTGCCCCATTCCCTGGCCTTGGGCCACCTCATGTGAAGGAAAGGGGAGGCTCTGCCTGATGGGTGTCATTGAGTTTCCCCCACTCATGATGTAGGTCTTTTGGGGTCCTGCTCTGGGAAGTCTTCTCATTTGGCTACATGCCCAACCCTGGGTGCACCAACCAGGACAAGCTGTACTTCGTCATTGGATGGGGACTGATGGGCCCTCGCTGGAACTGTCCAGGGCCTGTGTGAGTATGGAGTGTTGTCCAGGGATGGAAGTCCTTCACAGCCATGGGTGGGGACAAAATGCTGCCTTTCTGCAGATACTGTGTCATGACCCAGTGTTGGCAGCACCAGCCTGAACTCTGCCCCCATTGTGCCAGCATCTTGGAGCATTTTCAGTACTGCATTCAGGTGTGTCCCCTCACCTGCCTTGACCATCTCGATCTTGAGTGTCCGGAGGGAAGTCATAAAACAATGCTGCTCCCCTGCCCTTCCATTACAGGACCCTGATGTGAATTTATTCCTGCCAATGGAGCCATGGCCCACTCTGGAGAAGGAAAAGGCTTCTGGGCTGGGGAGCAGGTCTTTGGAGAGCCTGAGATCCCCACAAGCCCAGGAACTGAGTCTGGAGAGCTTAAAGAGCTGGGAAGGGAGCCTCCTTGGCCCCTGGCTACTTTCTAGTTCTAGGGACCTCCAACCTCAGAACCTTTGGAATACCCCCTTTGGCTCTTGGGCCCCAAGGACTCAGGCATTGATGATAGCAATGATTCCTCCCTGCGCTTTCCTTGGGCTTCTAGGTAGCTTGTTATTCCAGTAGCCTCTGTCTCTTGCAGTCTGTACTGCGTGTCTAGGCCTGTCTCAGAGCTGGCCAGGCACCAGTGGACACCCCATCCTGGAAACCAGCCCAGGCTTCTTGGAGAAGAGCTTGGACACTCCCAGCCTTTGATCTTTGGGACCAGAGGTTGAAATTGCCTCCCTCAGGAAGCCTTCTCTGGATTACCCTTTCCCCCCTCCATGAGTGTCTTTAATCTGGGCAGCCCTCAACCCTACAGACGTCTCTAATAAAGAGCTCTTCTTCTACTCTCCAGTGATCTGGCTGGACATGAAGGACGCTAGGGAAGTGAGAAAGCGATCAGAGGAGGGAGGGGATGAGGTCTGAGTCACCAAAGCTGGTGTCTTTGAGTTTTATTGGCAAAGGCTGTCCATTGTAGTGTGGGAGGTTAGACCAATAGATCTAGTGCCTGTGAAATAAAATTCATTATCTGGCCTCTCTAGAGAGATATACAGCCGCCTCAAAAGAGCTAGGCTGAGGAAAAAGCCCATTGTCCCGGCCACCCTCCCTACCCCTCTCCCTGGGTTAATTAGTGCCAAAGGTTCTGGGAACTCTGGGGCTTGTAGGGCAGACAGCCCCCAACACGTGCAGTGTGTCCCATAGTGGTTGGGACTTGACCTTCAGAACCGTGTGAACCTCCCTGCACCTCAGGGTTTCAGTCTCTGGCTGGCATGCATGGTGTGGACGCAGCCGCAGGTCCATCTGTCAGAACCAGGACCCAGTCTCATCTCTCAGCCAGGCTGGCCAGGATGCTAATGAGATTGTCCAGCCCCAGTAAGTAGCCGTCCTCACGGTTGCCCTCCTCCCAGGGCCGCCGGTGGTCCAGGGTCTGGCCGTCAGGGAGGGGCGTGGTCTTGCCGAAGTCAATGAGCCACACACCGGCGCGATGGCAGTGATCGTGCACGAAGAGCAGCGAACTGCCGATCACCTGTCGAGCCCCAAACGGTCAGGCCATGGCCCTTTCCTGAAGAAGCCCCCCATCCTAATCCTGCTGTAGCCCTCACAGACCACAGCCCCCACACCGGAGCCTACCCCTCTTACCTCGTGCCTCCTGAAGAATTCAGAGACCTCCAGGGTGTCCCGGATCTGCTGCAGGCGGTTCAGATACCTTTTCTGGAGAGGGCAGAGTAGGAGAGGAGGGCAAATTAACTAAACACTAATTAACCTCCGCTAATATTAGCGGCCACGAGGCATGCTTGGCTTGGTAAATATCATGGTGAGGAAGACACAGGCCCCCAGGTGGGATAAATGCTACGATGGTGTGGGGGATGGGGGTGGGAGGCAGGTCACAGGCGAGGGAGCTACACCGCATGACCTAGGGGCACCCCTCGTTTTCAGGATTTCCCAACACCCCAGGGTTCTAGGATCCGGCGCTCACCAGCACTTCCGCATCCCCTTGCACAAATTCCTCAAAGACTCGAATCACCTGCTCCCGGCTTCGCGTGGTCTTGAAGTCGGTACTGCAGGAGCCATCCGCTTTCTGAAGGAGGTGGGACAGGAAGTGTCAGGGTCCCGTGTCTCTCCTCAGCTCGAGGGGAGAGGATCAGACTAGAGCAGCGATACCTCCCAGGACGTTGCGCGCAGGGACGGCGGGAAGGCCACGGGAGGGTACCTCATGGTCGAGGTCAACAAAAAGGGCGGATACCTCGCGGCGGGGCTAGGGCTGAGAGAGGGACAGGACTCAGCAAAGCGAAGCGGGCCTGGCCCACCTTGATGCCTTCTATGCGGAAGCCCAGAGTGGTGCTGGAGCTGATGCCTTCTCGCCACTGCATGTAGCGTGGCTTGGTGACGGCGCGCTGAGCGTGCTCCTCCTCGGTAGGCGCCTCCGGGTCTACCGCCAGCATCTTCTTGTACATGTCCTTCCGCAGCTTGGGCCGCTCGCGGGCTTTAGTCAGCTCTTCTTCCAGATAAGTCCTGCGGAGGCGCAGGCAGCGGCGGGGCATAAGAGGGCGCACACCTGAGGCCAGTCTAGTGCGGCTCTGGGCACCAAGTAGAGCGCTCATCCCCTCCCTGTGCGCGCGCCCAGCCGGGCATGGCATGTGTACCTGACGCCCATCTTGCAGTCAAGTACGCAGGGCCCATCGAAGCCGTCGAGCAGGTCCTGCAACTGCAAGTAGCTCTCACCATCGCGCTCCACCACGCCGTGGAAGGCGGGCACGCAGCCGCGCAGCGCGTCCGCCATGAGCCGCGCCAGGCAGTAGCGCTCCGGCTCCGAGCTGCGCTTCAGGATCAGCCCGCTGGTGCCAGCCGCCTTGAAACTCCCTGCAGACTAGCACCAGTTAGCGCTGCCTGGTCCTTGCCTACCCCAGGCACCCACCCACCCCACCGACGCCTGCCCTGTGCTCACCCGTGTGCCCAGCCAGCTGCACCCAGGCATACCGCCTCTTGAAAGGGCTCATGACGGGCAGATTCACCATGGTCCGGATCTTCTGCCAGTGGCTTTTCTGAAAGCAACACGGTCAGGCGTGCACATTGGCACCTCAGCAGTGCATACGCCCTCCCTCCTTTGGAATGGGGTCTCCTCCTGCCCCAACCCACCGCAAGTAGCTAGGGCCCCATGATTGATTCACTCACTCACTCACTCACTCAAGGAAAGTTTATCGTGAGCCTATGTGGAGGACACTGAGTTGGGCACAGGGTGTTGAACAGATATCCACTGTATCCATCGTGCTCAAAAGAGTCTTAAATTGAGTGCCAAAGGGCTCAGGTTTGCACCCCATGCCTGCTGCTCTGAGCTGTGTGGGCAGGTTACTAAAGTGCTCTGTATTTAGGATTTAGAACATTCCTGAGCTTGAGCATTACCTGTTGGTCGTGCCTGTTAAAAAATGCAGAGCTCAGGTCTGCCCCCAGGGAAATTCTAAGTAGGTCTGGGTGGAGCCAAAAATTTGCATTTCTAACATTGCCTCAGGAGATTCTGGGGCCTGAGAAACAGGCTTCTGAGTGTCAGTTTCTACATCTGTAAAATGGGGAAATAATCACTCTCCGGGGTTGTTATGAGTTGTAAATGAGACTTGAGTGTGACAGGCTCCCCCTTCCCCCGATCCCTTTCCTTGGCATGAAGCAGAAACTGGACAAATCTGGATTCTTGTTTCATTCATTTTGAACCATTCATTACTCTCATTTAGGGAGACAAACATGGAAACAAACCTTTGCAAAGGCCCAAGGCAGAGAGGCTAGCCAGGCAGGGCCTGGGAAAATAATGGCTTGGGGCTCCCTGAGACCTTCTTGCTATTCCTGGATGCCTTATCACTCTTCACCAGTTGGCAAGGCTCAGGGCATCCTTGGTCTTGATCTAGACCCAGAAACCTGACCCTTGAAAATGGGAGCCAGAGCTGAGAGCCTGTCATCTTAGATGAAACTGGGAAGGAAATGTAGATTTTGGTGTACTTCTTGCCTCATGATCATTGCTTCTAGCCTCTACACAATTTGGAGAGCATCTCATACTCTGATCCTTTCCTTTTCCTACCCCAAATGCCCTGTGTCCATCCTCTAAAGTACCCGAGTTTGCTCATCCAAAATGTGTGTTTGATGTGTCCTCCCAGGAAAGCTTGCCTCAGAGGAGTTACATATGTATGGCAGGAATTACAGGGCTGGGACACAGAAATCCAGCCTCCCTGATCAGAAGGAGTTCCAAGAGGGAGAGGGAGAACTTGGCCTAACAGGGGAAGGCTGCTGACCAGAAACCCCTTTCCTTTGGGAGGAAATGGGGGTTAATGACAAGGGACTGGAATCAGGTGGCTCTGTTACTTTTTGGCTGAGTGAACCCAAGTGAGGATTTCATCTGTGTAAGCCTGTTTCCTCTGGGAGGCTAGAGCTGCTGCCATAACAGGAGCCACCATTTACTGACCGCCTACTGCCTGCCAGGCGCTTCTCATCTTCCATCAGAAAGCACTGCTCCTACTTTCCTACTCAAGTCCCTACATGGCACACTAGGGTGTGATCACGTGTCCAACCCCCAGGGATCTGGGGGTGTAGCCAGAACCAACCCACTAGAAACATGACATCTCTTTCAAAACTCCCTTTTTTACTCTTTAAATACATGCAAGGTTTGCATTCTGCTGCATAATAAATCCAAGTTTTATTATAAAACTCTCCCACCTCCAAATCCTCAAGTAAAATTCCAGGAAGATGTATGTGCCATGTGTATGCAGCGGCACCATCCTATACCCCCTTCTCCCACTCATGATTTCCAAATCATTCACATGCACAGCAAGAGCATGGGGTGGTAGCATTATTGCCATTTTACAGAAGGAAATCAACGCTCAGAGGAGTTAACATCCCTTAACTCCCTGCCTCCAGCCTCCTGGTCTCTGGCTGAAGTACTCTACCATTCCAACTTCCTTCCCATGATCTAATACCCCAGCAGGTCCCAAAATCCATGCTACCACCCCAATTCCCTTTGGGGGTCAAATAGGACCCTGCATGAGAAAAAGCTTTGTATAAGATGAAGCAATCTGCAGCCACAAGGTGGGGTATCTGTCACTGAGATCTGCCTGTAGACCCCTCTCTGTTGGCTGGATACCTCTGTCTTCATCTAAAGAAATGGGTTTAGGGATATGGTTTCAGGAAGCTTTGGGGGCCTACGGGCAGAAGCTTGGGGACAGTGGGGCCAGAATGGACTTGGAGGGTATATCTAGCTCTGTAGCCACCCCAGTGGAAAAGAGAGCCAGCCCTGGGTTAGGTGAGATGGGAGATGGGAGAACCGTACTATTCTTTCTTCTGGGATCTTGTGGGAGCAGTGAGTGGGGCTGGAAGGTAGGAGGTGGGCCTAATGGAAGAAGATTTAGTGCCTGCAGTCCTGTGCTACTGTCACTTGATTGATGCGTGATAACACAGCATTGATTTGCTTCCAAGCTAAGGTAAAATGGAGTCATCACATCTTTTCCTCCAATTTTGTGACGATCGTAATAGCCAAGAGTAGCAGCAACTAAGGCTGATTCCAGTCATGCAGGTTACAAGGGTATTTGATTTGAGCCTTCCCAGCCAGCTCCTGAGGTTGGCAAGACAGGATTCAGCTCCCCTCCCAGTGAAGGATATGGTCAAACAAGGAAGGAGTTTATGCAAGTATCAATGAACTCACCACCATCCATCTTAGGGAGCTGCCTCCTCCAGGGAACATAATGCAGATTAAAATGCATGTATCCAAAAAGGCTCCTGAAGAGTCATTCTTTAGTGGGTGGGTGGGAATTTTGGCACATGAACAACAGCAGGGAAGATATTTTTGAGCAGGTAAGGCTTTTATTGTATGGATATCAAAAAGCTCATTTATTTCTAGCTAGAAACAGGGCCAAACCCCCAACCTTGGGCCCAGCCTACCCTCCATAGAAGTCTGGGAAACCAACTCACAGCCATAGCCTACCTGGGCATCTTGGGGCAAAAAACCTAGGAAAGCTGACTATGTGAAAGAGTCTTTGAGGAAGTCACAGGGGCACCGTCTGATCTTTACCCTTGGGGCTGGACAGGAACTGTCTCTCTCTGGGCAGGGTTTGGCTGGACACTAGCCTCAGACCCCTCTTTGTCCAACCTCCATTTGGAAGCCCTGAGGACTCCTGCTTCTTAGAGCACATCAGATACTCAATGTATCTTCTGCTGGAATGGACCCTAGTCTTTGGTACTCATATCCATTCTTCTTGACTCCACCTCTGGCTCCCTACCTCCAGCCATTCGGTCTCTGGCTGAAGCACTCTGCCAGCCTAACCCCCTCCTCATGTTCCCAATGCCCTGTCAAACCAGCACTCCCTGTGGTGGTGGTGGTGGTGGTGGTGGTAGTGATGAGAGCGATTAGTTTAAATTTATAAGATGATTTGCACTAAGGTATAAGTGACCCACCACTTCACCCTCCCAGGGGCATTTGCTTTTTAAAAAGGAAGTCTGTTAACCTAAATTCTGCTCTATAATTAGTGAAAAGTGAAGTGTGGGAGTTCTGGGTCCAGGACAGGATGGCATCCAGGTCTCCTTACCCATCCTAGAGCACTGAAAGAAGAGAACCAAATGAACAGGAGCCAGATACCCTCTCTTCTGCTACAGCAACACCCCAAAATGGTTTTAAGAGGCATACAAGGCCTAAGAGTACAGTCATGCCGGCTGCTCTTGGAGATAGGCCCCTAATTCCTCTCCAGATCTGTCTGGGTTTCCCTGTCCATGACTTTTCTCTCTGCCAGAAGAAAGGCCCCAGGAGGGAGGCAGGCTGCCTGGTCCCAGGTTAGTACCCTGCAGGGAGTCCAGCTCCAGGCTCTGGGCAGGCCATGTGGTGCTCCTAGGAGCTGGGCAAAGATGTATGTGCCAGGCAGAGGCAAGGTGGAGACTTCCAGGGCTGCCTCTTGCTTCCAGCTATTCTGTTATCGACCCAGACCGGAGTGTAAGGGGTTGCCAAGCTGGGAGCTCCGAGATCTGCCGCAGGACCCCTGTCCCAGGTGCATCCTTCACCGCCAGCCAGCCAATGGCCTCGGCTTCCTGACCGGGGAAGCCCTAAAGGCAATTTGGGCAAGCCCCCCGGGGAAGCCCTAAAGGCAACTTGGGCGGGAGCTCCTGGCCGCTCCCCGACAGGCAGCAAGGCAAAGTCCGGGCCTGGCCCTTCCACATGGACGCAGGCAGCCTCTGTCAACACCTACTGGCTTATCTGCCGCCGCGGTGGCTGTTTGCCTTCGGGGAGGCCCCGGCGGGCTGGGGGTTGGGAAGGCCTGGGAGACGCAGCCTTGGAGCTGGAAGGGCCCTCAGAGGCCATCTGCTCCAGCTCCTGGCTGTGCAAGAAGAAGGCGAAGCTCAGGGAGGGAGAGGCCAGCCAAAGACGCCTGGGGCATAGCTACAGCAGGTCTTCGGAGTCTTGACCCCAGCCAGGTGGCCTGTGCTTGGGCCCCAGGCCCCCCTCCAACTGTGGACGGGAGGGGGAAACAGGGGGCTGCCCTCGAGGCATCCTTTCTCCTGCACCTGCCTCTCCTCTGTCAGAGATCTGGCCCGGGGAGCGTGCACCCAGAACTACTGCTCTGGATTTCGGAGGAGGTGGGAAAGAAGGATCCTCTCACTGCCCCAACATTCCACCACCTTGGAAATCCCTCGATGGCACTCGCATCCTTCTATGGCCCAGGGTTGTACTAGGAATGATCACGGATCAGGGGTATCCTTGTCATCGGTGGAGGAGAGAGGGACTTCCTGCACCCTACACCTGAGTGCGGTGGAGTGTATGCGTGTGTGTTCCTGCTCTATGACACTTTTTCCTCTTGTGCCTTACAAACCACGCTGCCTTCTGAAGAATCTAAGTCTCGGCGGGTAACTGAGTCACAGATCCTTTGCAAGGAATTACAGAGTCTCCTCCGCCTCGTCCAATCCGAACAAGCCGCGAAGCCAGGGTTCAGCAGGCAGAGGCCGTGCCTCACGGCTTTCTCCCCACTGCGTCCAGGCCACCCTCGTGCGTGTCCACCGCACTCACCGCCCTTCTGGGCAGGCTCGGAGGCACCAGAGCCTGCGGGACGCCCTTCGCCTCACCCTCCCCTCCAGGGACACTTGCATAACGTGGATCTAGAGCAACTCCTTCGCGTTGACCGCGGATAGTTATTTAAAGTATTTGGCCTTCGTTAAAACGAGGGGGTCAAGATGGTTATCCCGGGCGCCGCACACCCCTAAGGGGCAGGCATGGGAATGAATTCGCTGCACCCTGGCCCGGGCTATCCGAGGGTCAAACCTGGCACCGGAACAGCCAGGTTACCAGAGGCGGAGATGAGCAGGCGGATTCCGTTTTTCAGCCTCAATTTACCTTCTCCCGGCTTTAGTTAGAGGCAGTAAACCTGGGGAGGGCTGCGTTCCACTCCCTGCCGGAGCCCCCAGCCCCGAGCCCCTCCCTTCTCTGCGTCCACGCCTTGTGCGGGCGCCGGGAGCAGACGGTGGCGGTTCCCGAGCAGAGCCTGGAGCGCCTCTCCACTCCCACTCAGGAGAGAGAAACCGTGGCAACGGCGGGGGTGGGGCCGCCGCGCGGGAGAGGGGGTGGGGAGAGAGGGAGACTCCTTTGCCCCTCTCTCTCCGAGAGTTCGCGGGGCAAGGCCAAGCCCCTCCGATCCCTCCAGCTCCACTTCGCAGCCAGCAAGTCACGATCTCCACCTCCGCCCCACCCGGTGCTAGCGGACGGTCGCAGACTCCTCCTCCGTCTCCTTCTTAGACGCCCCAGGGCCCGGGCAGCGACCCGCAGGTGGAAGCTGGGTGAAAACTGCCAAGGCGGGAGGTCGGCCCGGCGCCTCCTAGAGAGCCCAGTACCCCTGCAGAGCAGGACCCCAGGCGGAGGGAGCGTAGCGCAGGAGTCGGCGCTCGGCCAGCTCAGAGCTGGGTCCGCCACACACAGCCCCCGCGCCCTGCGCTGGCCCCGCCCCCGCGGCCCATACCTGACCCGCGTCCTCGCTGGTTTCCAGCTGCACGTTGCCGCGGCTCCGGCTTTCGCTGTCGCTCAGCAGATCGTCCTCCGAGTCTTCGGGCAGCGACGAGGAGCCAGTGGAGGAGAGCGACGAGGTGGAGAGGCGGCGCGGCTGCTGCAGGTGCGAGGAGCCGGCGGCCGGGAGCCAGCCACCCTCCGGCTCCGGCGGCCCTGGGCTGGCCGGGGGTACGTCCGGCTCCTCGGCTGTCACAGTCAGCTGCGGGATCACTGGGGCAGGGGGAGCCCGTGGAAGCCCGTTCGGGACCTGTCCCCCACGCCTCTTGGCCCCGCGGGCCCGGGGCTCCCCTGCAGCGGCGGCGGCAGCGACAGCCGCACAGCGCGCCTCGAAGAGCAGGCGCAGCTCCCCGACACTTCGGCGCGGGGCCCGCTCCAGCCCCGG
>NC_043708.1:81655243-81713898 GCF_006229205.1 Suricata suricatta | reverse complement strand
GCGGGGAAGGCTCCCTGTTGCTCCTCCAGGTGGCCGGGAAGCCCAAACCTCGTGGACACAAAGCCGGGGCCTGGCCCTCGCAGCCTCTCTGTGCCCGCCCTCGAAGAGACCGGAGAGGTCGCTCCACCCCAGGGCCCTACTGCCTTGGAGCTGGTCCTGCTCTCGCTCTCCCACCCAGTCCCTCCTGCTCCTTTCCGCGATCCATCCTGGAATGCAAGGCCATCAGCTTCCCAGGACAGAGTCCCCACTTGGGCACACGCCCTGGGGTGAGGCTTCCTCTCCCAAGCGCCCCACTTCTCAGTGGGCAGAGAACAAGGTCGGGGGGGGCGGGGCCTGAATCTCACAGCGAGTCTGGGCAGAATCCTGGGCAGCATCCCTTGGCTACTGGCTGGCGGGGGCTGTGCCCTTCTTCCTCCTTTTCCTGTGGAGTTCAGAGCGTGGAGTCTGCTGTGTGATCCTAAGCAAGTCATTTCACCTCCTTGAACTGTTGATTCTCCTCCACAGGGTTGTGGTCCACCTCACAGGATTGCTGTGAGAATAAAATAAGATGAAAGATGTAAAATTGATGAAACTTTACAATAGTTTTAGTGTGGGTGGTACGAAGAGCCAGTATGAGGTTCGTCATACTCTAGATGTGATATTTGGTAGTCTCTTCCCTTTGTAAATTTAGGAAAACCTCACCTGACGGAGAGTTGTGGCTGTGATAGGGGAAGAGAGCCCCGATGCTGGCTTCTTAGTGGCATCGTGGTGCGGTCATTGGCCACTTCACAAGTTAGTGATCAGCTGAACTGCAGGGCTGCTTTGAGTAGAGTTTGTATTTCACAGCTTTTCTTGACTTGCCCCAAAATGCCACCGGGGAGGATCCCTTCTCAGGTGTCATGTGTCTCAGGATTGTTGGGGGGCCCATGGGGCAGGATGCCCCAGAAGGATTGCCTCTGATGCTGATGAAGCCCAAAGGGAGAAGTTCTTCATCCCCTTATCTCCCTTTAGCCAGATTCAGGGATCGTCCTGGAGGAGACAAAAGGAGAGTTCAGAGAAAGAGAATGGGAAGCTTCAGCAGAGCAAAAAGGAGAAGATCCTGGGGGAATTGATAAAGTAAAAGTGTGGAAGGATAGGTGGAGGTGAAGGAGGGAAAGCAGGAGTGGGAGAAAGGAAATACAAAAGTTCGAATATTCAGAGAAGCTGGGAAATCACATGGCTACCTTCTCTGGGCACAGAGGTCTGGAGGAGCCTGGGTGTGTATGAGGGGTGTACATTAGAGCTTGCCGGCTCAAAAGCACCCATGTCTCCTGCACTCACTTCCCTCTTCTGGAGCTACCCTGGTCTTTGGTGGGACTGGTACTGTCCTGAGGGCAGGGGCAGGCTGGGGGTAAACCTAGGGTGGGGAGACTCAGCAAGGACCCACCAGAACTGGAAAGGTGAGAGGGAAATGAGAGGAGGGACCATGCACTGTGTACTTGTCAGTGTTTGTGTGCCATATATATATGGGGCAATGTTGGAGGCACAAGCAAGCCAGGAGTTGGCTGCCAAGAGAAAACTCAGGGGCAGTTCTTTTCCTTCTTCTATCAGGCACTTGTCCTTATACCAGAAACCAAAGAAGAACTCTTTGCCATTTTTTCCAGGTATCCATCAGTGGAAAGGTAAGAGCAAATCTGGGAATGGGTATTGAAATGAGAGCTTATTTCATAGACTTTTTAGAAAATGTTTATTTATTTTGAGAGGAGGGGGAAGACGGTGAGGAAGGAGCAGAGAGAGAGGAACAGAGAGAATCCCAAGCAGACTCCCCACTGTCAGCATGGAGCCCAATGCAGGGCTTGATCTCACAAACTGTGAAATCATGACCTGAGCCCAAACTGAAAGTCTGCTTAACTGAGCCACCCAGAAGCCCCAATTTCTAAGAGTTTTAGAGTGGGAAGTACAGACTGTTAGATGCATCCTATTCTCCTCAAAATACAGAAGTAACAAAGTAGTTAAATGGCTCAACCAACTCAGGGGTGCCTGGGTGGCTCAGTAGGTTGAGCTTCAGCTTGGGTCATGATCTCCCAGTTCATGGGCTCATGGGTTTGTGGGTTCTTGGGTTCGAGCCCTGCCTTGGGCTCTGTGCTGACAGCTAGCTTGGAGCCTGGAGCTTGTCTTCAGATTCTGTGTGTGTGTCTCTCTCTGACCCTCCCCTGCTCACACTGTCTCTCTCTCTCTCTCTCTCTCTCAAAAATAAATAAAACAATAAAATAAATAAAATAAATGACTCAACCCAGGAGGTTAAGGTCTTTGCACAAGGCCACACAGCTAGTTGGTGGAAAAGCCAGAGAGTCTTGGCTAGATCCCCTGACTTCTATTCCTGTGCCAGGCATACTTTCTTTTATTAGCATCTTGTAGTTCAGTCTTAGTTCCTTATCCAATGAAGGCAGAGTCTGCCTCCACCTACTATAGGCAGAAAGCACAAGGGCACGTACTGGGGCAAGGCCAGGGGCCCCAGTATAGCAATGGACAAAGTCAAGGGGTTTTCATGCCCTCTTAGTTGAGCCAGGAATGACCTTTCAAATCCTGGAATCCTGTTGTTTATGCCTCAGTTTCCACAGTTCTTGAAGCTGTGAGTAGATGGCTATGCGTAGAGGACTGTGGAGAAAATCAGACTACTATATAGATGGAGGAAAGGCCTCTTGTGTGCTGCAAAATTGAGGAACAGGGGCATAGAGGAATGTTGCAAGGTTTTGATGGACATGTGGTGGCTGATCTGGGATAGGCCATTTGCATAGGCCTTATTCACAAGGCCAGATATGTGTCTGAGGAGAAAACTGATCTATCTTCTTCTGTGACATCTCAGTTCAGGTATCCTCCTGTACCCTTGAGGCCTGCTCTCTGGAGTGTCTGAGTCTTCATCCCTCTCCCTGGCCTTCAGGATTTATTAGGCCTGGGAGCTACATCCCTCCTAGGCAGTAACAACAGTGGGCACAAAAGCTGGGAAAGGGGGAGGCCTGGAAAATGCGGTGTGTGAGGTAAGGGTTTTCTGGGGCTTGGTTTCATTCCCCAACCTGCCTCATTTAGCTCTGCCCCCCTCTCCCACCACCAAGGGAGGAGTAAAGTCACTGCTTGCCATCCCCTCCCAGGCACAGTGTCAATTTCTTCTTCCCAAGAGTCACAGGCAGGACTTTTCATCTGAGGGAGAAAGGACAGAGCACCACCTTTGCTTTTAGGAACCTCGAAAGCTTCCCCAGAGAGAGTAGGGCCTCTATGGTGTGTGTATGTGTGTGTCTGTGTCTGTGTGTTGGTGGGGGGGCAGGTTGGTGGCACATCTTCCTCTGGACCAAGTGGTACGGGTTCTTATTCTGGTCAACAACTCCTAGATATGCTCTGTGGGACTTGGTGTCCTCCAAGGGACTTCCTGACCCCAAGCTCCCAATATTTTGTGACAATACCTGTGATTCATTCATTCGCTCAGAGGGAAAACAAACTTCCATTGAGCAGTTTCCTCAAACCAGGCACTGTGCTAGGTGAAAAGGATACAAGACGGAGTAGCTGCAATAATGACCTCCCTTCCTTACTTGGAATCGTGTATCATTTTACATTGTCTTCTGGAGAAAGGAAACCAGAAACGACCCAACCAGAAAACAGGCCCCAGGAGACTCCATGCCTCTTTTTTCAAGGGACTGTCAATGAGACCTTGCCCCTTCAGGGGTTCCATGCATCCCAGTCATTCCGCATCCTGGTCTGAGGCCCTTCTCTGCCCAGAACTTACTAGAGAGGGCGCTGGAGGGCTGGCCAAAGCCAGGGCCCAATGGCAACTTGAGGGTGGGGTTAGAATTGAAGGTCTTCCTCCTGAAAGAGGAGTGAATGGCTGTTTTCAGTAACGACCCCAGGCCCTTTTCCTTGCCCCTGGGTTTCTCTTGCCTCCCCATGCAATCTCTGACCCCATTTTGGGTAAACCTGGTGGGAATACTCTGGGATTTTGAGCTAGGCTAGTATAGCATGGCTAGCAATTGAGCAGCCTTTGCTGACCCTTCACCATCTGAAATCACTCTGGTTTAAAGCAAACAAAATGTGTCACCACGCCTGTGTATGCGCAATAAGAACATTTTCTCTCCTGACACACTTCAGAAACAAGGTTTCCCATCCCTCCCAGGAGCCTGTGTTCCTGTGGTTCCCCCTCCTCCCTCTCTTCATATCTCAGAACCCCGCAGGATCTCTCCTGTGGCCTAGTGGAGGCAGAGGGGACCAAGAGCATATGAGGTCAGGGATGCAGCTGCCGGTCGGTCGAAGACACTGCTCTGAGAATGCCGTGGGTGCCGCTCCGTCGGCCTCCGTCCCCCAGGTGCCCACCAGGGCAACTCCCTGAATCTTGTGCCCGACGGCGTGGGGGGCCTCCCCTAACTCCACTGCTGATCTCTCTGCCTAACTTCCACCCCAGGTGACAGGCGACCGACTCCACAGGGCATCGGGTGGCCGGACTAAACGAGCCACCGGAAGATGCGCGCAGGCCCTGGGACTCCGGTGTTGAAAGCTGAGGCCCCGCTTCGAGATCCGGGATGTCGCCGGGACGCGCGTCCCGCCGGCGTCCACGCCTGTAGGTGCGCGCGCACGTGCGGGCAACCGGCCCGAGTGGGCGAGCAGAAACCGAGGCAGTTGGCCGGTCGGGGCTCCACCGCACAGCGGCCCGGGCTGAGCCGGCCGCTTCCACCTGCCGCAGCCGCGCTTCTCGCCGCCTTCGGTTGACCCCAAATGACGGAAGCCTGGGTCTCAGGCCCGCGGGCGCTGTGGTCTGGGGGCAGGATGGAGGGACAGGTGGGATCGAATGCTCCAGAACGCGTCGGTTCCGCTGGACATCCACTTGTCCTTCTCTCCATCACATGTATTGGGCTTTAACGAAGTGCCAGGTGGCGCTGGGTGCAGCGGATATGCGGCAGACCCAAGTAGCTAACAGGTTCAGGGTGGAGACTCATGAATTATAACATTACGTAGTGAGTGCTGCGCTAGCGAGAGCCCGCAGAAGGTGCTCCCAAACCAGTGGGAGGGGAGATCAAGGAAGGCTTCCAGGAAGAGATGACCTTTCGGCTGAGCGCTGTAAGGTGAGGAGGTGTTCTCCAGGGAAAATCAGTGGAGATAGACCAGTATTCCTGGTGAGAGGTGAATGTGCCTGTGGCTGAGCAAGATGTGGTCTCCGCATGTACTTTTTTTTTCTTTTTTTATGTTATGTTATGTTATGTATGTATTTATTATTGAGACAAAGAGAAACAGCATGAGCGCGGGAGGGGCAGAAAGAGAGGGAGACACAGAATCTGAAGCAGGCTCCTGGCACTGAGCTGTCAGCACAGAGCCCGATGCAGGGCTCGAACCCAGGAACCATTCACCATTGGAATCCATGACCTGAGCCAAAGTAAGCCACTTAACCGAATGAGCCACCCAGGTGCCCCTTTTCTTTTTTTTTTTAATAATTTATTGTCAATTTAACTAACATACAGTGTATACAGTGTACTCTTGGCTTCAGGAATAGATTCCTGTGATTCATCACTTACATACAACACCCAGTGCTCATCCCAACAAGTGCCCCCCTCAATGCGCATCACTTATTTTCCCTGCCCCTCCTCCCATGATCATCAACTCTCATTTTATTGTTTGTATAAGTGTGACTTATGGTTTGCCTCTCTCTCTCTAACTTATTTTTCCTTCCCTTCCCCTATGGTCTTCTGTTAAGTTTCTCAAATTCCACATATGAGTGGAAACATAGATCTTTCTCTGACTTATTTCACTTAGCAAAATACACTTCATTTCCATCCACATTGTGCAAATGACAAGATCTCATTCTTTTTCATTGCACACAGTATTCCTCTGTGTGTGTGTGTGTGTACATACTACATCTTCTTTATCCATTCATCAATTAATGGACATCTGGGCTCTTTCCATGATTTGATTATTGTTGATAGCGTTGCTATAAACATTGGGGTACATGTGTCCCTGTATCCTTTGGACAGATTTCTAGTAGTGCTATTGCTGGGTCATAGGGTAATTCTATTTTTAATTTTTTGAGGAACCTCCACACTGTTCTCCAGAACACCAGTTTGCATTCCCACCAGAGTGGAAGAGGGTTCCCCTTTCTCCACATCCTTGCCATCATCTGTTGCTTTCTGAGTTGTTAATTTTAGCCACTCTGACCAGTGTGAGGAATCTCAATGTGGTTTTGATTTTTATTTCCCTGATGATGCAATAAGTCACGCTGAGCATCTTTCCATGGGTCTGTTATGCATGCACTTTTCAAAGCAGGGTCACTGACAGCTGAAAAAGAAAAAAAAAAGATCCTTTGATATTTTAAAGAAGGTATTGAGATAGTCCTTGTAGGAAGGATCAGAACATTTTGTTAGTCATCTTTACACATATTTTCCAGTTTGGTACTGCTTGTATGTTTTAATTACTCTTGTGGTGGTGAGTAGTCAGGCCTCACTGAGACTGTTGGGGGGCGGGTGGTGAGGTGGGAGTCTTCTGAGCCACTTTCTGACTGGCCATTCTGGAGAGAACAGCAGCAAGGGCAGGCCAAAAAGCAACTCTACTTCCCTGGACTTACTCCAGGCCAACGTCCACCCATCGGAACCTCTCTGAAAGCAGAATTTCTTGACCCTAGAGGTGGTTGCTGCCAGGAGTTCCTGAACTAAGTGCTCCAGCTTCTGGTAGCTGCCCTGCCCCGCCCCCCTGCCTGGTTTCCTACAGCTTCCACCTTGTCCCTTGACTCATTGCCCCCTCCATCCCAACGCCCTGTCACTCTGCCCCAGAAGTCTCTCCTCCCAAGCCCAGTGGTCTCTGCTCTAACAACAGCATTATTGAACCCCTTCTGGGAAAAGGTACATTCAATTTTTAAGACCACCCTGAGAGATCTTATGTTGTAAAGATGGGAGATTTGTGGCTCAGAGGAGTTAACTAGCTCAGCCCTAGGTAATAAGATGCAGAGCTGGGTTATGAACCCTATACTGAGTCTGCAGTGACCTGTGGCTCTTGGCTCTCCTTTGGGTCCAGAGAACCATCTGGAATCCCTAGATGTGCCTATGCTGTAGTAGCTAAGCCCCTACGCAGGGCCAAGAAACCCTACCTCCAGGTTCTGCTCAGCCAGAACTGGGGCTGGCCTGGGGAAGCTTGCAGAGAAGGCAGACTACCACTTGGCCCTCTTTTAGTGCTGCTGTTCCTTCCAGCCCCCCAACACTTTCCTCATCAAGGGAGCTCAGAGGCCCTCAGTGGTCAGTGAAGTCACACAAAAACTCCATGCTAGAGGTTGATGGTTTCCTAGTTTCCAAGAGGTGCTGGAGACTGCCACCCAGGATTACCCAAGGAAAGCTGCCCACACCAAGGCCAGAATATGAAATTGACTGACCCTGCACCTCACTCCCCTCCGCATCCCTCTGTTTATGGCAGTCAGCTTCCTTTCCACCCTCAGGTATGCCTGCTCCAAGGCACTGGATCCTGGGAGATGCAGATAGGCCTGTAACTGCTTTCTAGGGCCTAGGCAGCCCACTGCTCCCAGCAGGCAGGTAATGGGAGTGTTGAGGAGTTGGGAAAAAAACCTCATTGGGCACAGTTGCTGGGTGAGCCATAGGGATCCACCTCTCCCATCACCAGAAGCAGGCTTGGACTGGGCTCCTACTATTGATTGTCACCTCACACCTTCCCATCTCTAAACGGAAATAGGTGATCCAGGATTTTGCTTCCTAAAGCATGGTCAGACAGTTTGAGACACATCCTCAGTGAGTGAGGGTGTGGAGGCCTTGCAGATCTCCCTAGCTTGGGGGATTGAGGAATAGATACCAATTATTTCCTCCATGGCCACCAGTCCGTGTTCCCCCTGCACACTCGTGACAGGGAGGAGACAGCATAACAAAGGCCAACTGAAAGCGTGGAAGCACCAGCCTCGCGCTAGGGTTAGGCGGTGTTATCAGGGTCCTACCTAGTTCTCTTAAAGGTTGCTGGTATCTTCCAAGATAGGAAGTAAACCAGGCCAACTGGAGGGCTCCTTGGCTCTAGACAACTACCATACCAGAGAAGCTTCTGGGTAACCAGGTTGCCAAAGGGTTTAAAGCAGCCACATTCACTTTTGGCTGGGGGGGGGGGGGCACGTTAGGCTAAGAGAAGGGGAAGGAGGGAAATCAAGCAAAAGAGAGGCTTTCTTGGACTTTCAAAACATGACTCAGAGTTGCCACTCAGGATTCAATCGTTGGATTAATTCTGATTCCCTTGTTAAAACAGGGTGGAAAGTTTATTTACAAATATCTGTACAGTTTGAGTGACAGCTCAGAACTTCACAGAAACAAAGAAAACAAAAGCATTCTTGAAGGGAAGTTGCAGGCAGTAGACTTTCCCTCCACCTGTCAGAAGCAAGACAGACAAACAGACCTATACATCATGAGCTAGGCATATGGACATTGGCCTTTTTTGCTTCTTGGAAGGAAGTGAAAAATGTATAAAACAGCCTTCGGTGCCGCACCCTTCAACACTGAAACCACATGGAGTGGGGGAGGTGTGGCGCAGGGAGCCGCGGCAGCAACTCCCCAGTGTAAGAAATACTTCTCGTGAACGGCCAAGAAGCCCAGCTGGGAGGGTGAGGGGTGGGGAGGGGGTGTAATAAAGCCAATGTCTTCTGCCTGCTCAAGATCCCAGTTTGGAGGTCCTGCCTCAGTGGAGATGGGAGACAAGTTCTCAGACCTGATTCCAATCACCAAGGAGATGACTCAGGTATTAAGTTGGTTGGCTTTTCTCCTTGCTGTGTTTTGGTGTCTCAGAATGAAAGTTTCAGCAGCTGCGTGTGGGGAGGTAGTGGCAAAGTGGCTACAGTGTGATGCGGTTTTAATAAAAATTTTATTACACAGCCATAATGTAATCGACACTTCTCCAAATCCAAATGATACTAAATACAGATCTACATGGTGGATCAGAATGACTCCAGCAAATTATATGGATTCTATAATTTCATGTCTTTTAAAACCAGAAAGAAAAACAATCCAGGTTTGTCATGATAGGAGAGGTCCCAGCAGCTTCCAGGGCTCTGCCGGAGTCTGGGCAATGTTTAGCAGTCTGTGATTCCACATTTACACAACAGTCTATAAAGGGTTTTGGTCAATGGACTATTCAAGTATATATGATTTTAATGAGTCCATTGCCCACTTTTGCCCAACCGAACTGCATCACAGCTACCACAGAGCTATGTTACAGTCACAGTTTACCAATTTTACAGTCACAATACTTTTAAAAAAACCATCCATTGCTGTTTTTTTTAAATAAAAAAAGTGTAAACTAAGTTAAAGCGACACCGAGGCTCTACTAAATCCAGAAGAGTCACCAAGTTCGTTTTGTATGTTTAAATACAACTTAAGTCCATGATTTCCCATCATCCCACTTCCTTACAGAAAAGTAGGGTGAAGAAGTACAAAGCAGATCTTCTAAATTCCTCTCCCTCTTGTGGGATTCAGCAGCTCTCAGCTGTTTCTTTAGCTTAGTTCTTGGTATATATAGTCAGCTGTACTTTGTTCTGAAAAGATTTGTTAAATGCCACTTTTATTTACACTTGGAGCTTTACACCTGAGAATGATTATCAAGCAGTCAGCTTATCTCTTTTCAAACATTTCATAAAGACATACACACTTCTTTGCTGGCCTCACCTTAGCTGCACAACAATATATATGCTTACCATATATATATGTATACACACACACAAAACTGCACATGCTTGTAACATTTGCAACCTAAACCTTTTTGTGTTCGTTCTCTCCACATTCACGATGAATACTTTCTCTTAAAAACAAAACATTATTCTTTCTGAAACAGCAAAACAGAACCGCTAGGAAGAGACACGAACATGGGGTGGGAAAAAGACACTCTATGTTCAGCCGAGACGCTGTGGGCTGTACCCATGGGTTGAGCAAGACGCCCGCACTGCCTTCTCTGCTCCCTGGTGTGGGCTTCCCTCCCACCTGCCAGGACACAGTCTACAGGGCCGGGGCAAAACTGGGGTGTTTTCTCTGAGGGGAGGAGTTGGGGGGGCGGAGAGAGGATGTGGGGGAGGGGATGTTACACAGCTACAGCAGTCAGCCCTGTTTAGTAAGAAGAATCACATTTAATGAGTTTCTTTCTTGCAGTTTCAGATGCTCATGTACAGCTGAAAAAATCTGAAACAGCTATAGACCCATGACAGACTGATACAAAGAGTACTGCATTTTAAAAAAATGATAAAAAAATCCACGCACTTACAGACACGCACGTACACACACATACACACACACACTCTCTTTCAAACAGCCCCCCCCCAATGTACACTTTTTGGAAACTAAATTGGATTTGAGAACCTCTCTTCTGCAGAGATGGGAAGAAGAGAAAGATGAGGAGAGGGAGGAGGGCCGCAGGTGCCCAGTCCCCACTCCCTCCACAAGTGTCCGGTGCCAAATGTTCAATGGTTGGGTCCAAGGCAGCCCGCGGAGGCGGCCACCCAGTGCTGCTGCTGGCGCCACCAGGGGCGACAGCAAGAATCCCAGCTCCACGCTAATACTGAATGTGTGCAGAGTGGCCGATGAACTGTGCTAGTTTAAAAAAAAAAACAAAAGGCAAACACAAAACTATAAAGACATGGATAAAGCCCAACAGAGCCCAGGCCCACACTGGGTGAGAGGCCTAGGGGGGTTGGTGGGAGATGGTGCAGACAAGGAAGGTCTATACAGCAAATGGTTTATATTACAGATGACTGGCAGTTTAGAGTCTCTTCCCAGTTCTACTGCTGCTCCAGCCCAAAGAGGGCAAATCAAAGGCAAAGAGGAAACGTGGGGCACTGTGATGGGGCATGCAGGGTCAGAAGCAGCAGGCTGGGTGTGCTCAAATAAGCCCTCGCCGTTTTTTGTAGTCTTCCAAGTTTAGAGATCTCCGTGGAGCCCCATCTTTGGCTGGTGGAGCCTTGGAGGTGATGGCCAAAGCCTTTGACTCTGTGGGAAAGAAGAGCAAATCGGCATCTGAGGCGCCTGCAAAGTCCTTTTAGTCTCCTGCTTCACTCCTTCCAGTCGGCTTGACTGTCGCTGCTCCCTCTCAAAACATGCCTGCAGCCCTGCTTACTCTGGCTTCTGTAAATAATGATGAGCAGACACCTGCACCTCTTCCCTAAAATCAGGCCTCCCCACTGGCCGAGAGAGCCATGGTGCCATCTGGTCCTCAGCCATCACCACTCCCCAACCTGCACCTACCTGAGCTGGGAACTTGTAAATCAATCTTCACATCGAAATCATGTACTTTGAACAAATCTTCTGAGAGGTCACTGGCTGACTTAGAATTCAAATCTTTATCCTTTCCCTGACCCTACAATGTGAAGAGAAAAACTAATTATTAAAGCATAAATACAAGAGGACTTCAAGAAGCAGTGGTCACTAATAGTAAGAAAAAAGCAAAAAACTCTTGCTCAAGTTCATGAGATTTCCTACTAAGGCCCTTTTCTGATTCCTTCCCTCAGAGGGAGGACAACGGAGACCATTAAGGTTTCTTCTCTAAAGCCTGCAAGAGGAGAGGACAGGCTCATGTCTGTGGTGGGCGGTAGAAAGGGTGGGCTTAAGACAATAAGCTACTCTCTGAACCAAGATTTCAGGAATTCCTGGGACAGTTTGGGCTCCACAGGAAAAGACCTAACTTAGGGAAAAAACAGCTTCTAAAATGGGGCAGTTTCTCTGCTTAACATTCTAGTTTTCTTTTTTTTAAATGTCTTTAAAGTTTATTTGTTTTGAGAGAATGAGCGAGCGTGGGAAAGGCAGAGAGAGGGAAAGGAAGAATCCCAAGAAGGCTCCACACTATGAGCTTGGAGCCCAACGCAGGGCTGGAACTCACGAACCCTGAGATCATGCTCTGAGCAGAAGCCAAGAGTCGAGGCTTAACCAACTGAGCCATCCAGATGCCCCCTCACATTGTAGTTTTGAAAGAGCTTTCACCTTTACAACTGCCTGATCCTTATGTGTCCTAAGTTCCTGCTAGTATCCTGTGGAGCAGCAGGATAGAGGGTATTATCCCCATTTTACAGAGAAAATGTGGCTCAGGGCTAGATGTCAGTTGCCTAAAGCTGTAAGCAAGGCCTTAGTTAAGCAGTGGTGCTGGGTTTAGCACTTCGGTTGTCTGACTAAAATTCAGTAGCTGTTTATTACATTTGTAAATAATGAGGATGAAGAAAGGGCTGCAAGTGAAATGCTAAGTTCCTCCAGGTGGGAGAGATGAGGCCCCAATGAGGCCAAGCTTCGGGGCCACAGGGCAATGCTGCACTTGCCTTGCTCATTTCCTTTGGAGCATCTGGTAATACTCCAGAACCGTATTTTGCATTCAGCTGGGCCAATATGGCAGCTTGAACAGCCGGGTCTCTGGACTGAGAGAAAAAATCAAGTTATTTTAGAGATTTAACACTCACACAGTCCTACACTGACCACCGACCATCATTAACATCACAAGCACCACAGCAGACCCATCAGTAGCTCAGTGGGGTTTTCCTCGGGGCAGCAAAAAGAGGCAAAGCTTTGAAGCCCAGCCAGGCCAGCCTGGCCCTAGGTGGCTCAACCCACACATTCCTAAAGTCTGCTGCTTAGTAATAAGCCCACCCTGCCACAGGAGGGGTTAGTTCAGACATTTCTACAAATCCATGCCAGGTTTTCACTACCTGTATATCCTAGAGCAAGATAAAACAAAAAACAAGAAACAAAACAAAAAAAAGAGGTAGCCAGACCCAAGAGTTTAAAGCAAGCAAATCCCACTAAGACAACACTATTTTTAACTTCCTTATTAATCTCCTAATGGAGTTCATTTTATGTCCTAGAATCTAGGTCCTGACTAAAAGCGTCCTCCTCAGGCACTCACATTAGAAACAATGGTAGGTTTGCACTGCCGCCTGGTAAAGGGATCCATCTGTTGGTTTTTCATGTTGTGACTTTCAGCCTGAAAACAGAGAGCATGCGTTACAGAACTGCGTCTCCTTCCCCTCTTCATGGATCCTAGCTTGCATACAACCCCTAACAGTCTTTGCAAGGGCTTAAAAGAGTCAAAAGTGGTCCATCATCCTCTCCTCCTCAAGAACACCACAGCAGATACGGGAGCAACAACAAAAGAACAACACTGGAAATCAAGAAAAACGACACCTGGAGCAGAATCTACAGGATGGGGAAGGATAAGGGGAGGAGACTGCTGCTTTTCCCTATAAATCAATCCATCACACGGGTATATGTGTGCATACAACGCAGCTGGATGTGAAGAGTACATGTTACTTTAATAATTATTTACTGGAGGAAGATGTATAGAAGATTTCATATCATTTTATTAATTAAAATGGTCTTCAGTGATCCAAATAAAGTTGTCTTACCACAAGGGCCTTCTCAGACTCTACAATGTTCCACTCCCGGTTCCGCTGGTTGATATAACTGTGGGTGAGTAAAAGGGTGAGTCAGTGGGTTTTGGAAGGAGGGAGGGAACCAGTGAGCCCTGAGCCCGGAGCCACATGGAGCCAGTTCAGCACAGTATGTGCAAGGCCACGGGCTCGCCTCATAACTGTGGCAAGGTCTATGGGTCTAGGACAGGAGCCGAACCAAAACAGATGTGTAACACACCTGATGGCAGATATGTTCTTGGTCCGCTGGCGGTCCAGGGCCTCTGCTCGCTCCTCTAGCTCATTCAGCTGGTCTTGGATTTGTTTGGCCTTGTCCTGATCCCCCAGGTCCTCAGCCATGGCCTGCACAAGAGAGAAGTGTGAGTTTCTGGCTATGACTGGCTCTGTAATGAGTGACCCCTTACTTCCAGCACAGGCAAAACATCACATGCAATGAACAAATGACAGGAGATAGGAAAGAACACTGGAAACAAACTTCACAAATACAAGGTTTAATTCTTACTATAGTAATAACACCTTGCCATATAGCTAGCTGGTTCTGGGCCCCCAGATGTCTAACATTAACCTTGGAAATCAGGCCTCATGGGGCTGATTCACCCTAACAAGGCTCACCTCATCCTGATATGAAGAACAGAAAGCCACCCACCTCAGCTGGGTGTGGCAGTATCATTTGTTCAGACCCAATGCTGACATTACCCTGGGTTCTGTCTTATTACACACAAAACTAAAGGGACTTTCTAGAAAGTAAGGGGACCAGAACAGACACGATCAATTTCAATTTATAGAAAGGAAAATGGCCAAAGGATGCTGCCTCAGTGCCCGGAAAGCCCTGGAAATCCCAGCATTTTCTCCCAATCCTGCCACCACTAACTTAGCAGAGGATGAACAAGTCTGATTTCCACACCTAACAGGATGATGAAAGAGGTTCAAATGCAAGTCCTCACCTTTTCCTTTAGCAGCTGAGTCTTCTTCATAGCATAGTTGGGTGGAGCTTTCCTGAACCTTTCTTTCTCTTTTACAATCTGTACCAGAGAGGAGATACCAGCAGTGAGGTATTCCTAAACTAGTTCTGGAGACACAGGCTAAGTGAGCCCAGTTTGGAGGCAAGCGGCTAGTTAAGGGGGGCTGCTCTCCTACAGCAGTGTCATGCCCCAGAGAGAGAAAGCGAGTTCATCCCAAGGGATACTATGCTGCTTCCAGGGTCACGGAGGTTCTTCTGGGACAGTCTGAAGGAACATGCACCAAGAAACAGCAGCAGCCCAAGGACCTGGTACTGTAAGGCTAGCAACTGTCCAAAAGAACAGAGATCGAAGAATTTTACCAAAATGTTTCGGTAAATAAGGAAACTCATGAAGGACCAAGCCTAGCAGAATACAGATCCCTGAACTCTAAATACATGTCTTTACTCTAGGACTTCAAATGAGAGCATATAGAGAAAACCTTAATGAATTATAAATAAAGTAGTAATACCAATATTCTCTCCTTATGCAATAGTAGCACAGCTAAACATATCAAGATATAGGGAAAAAAAAGAAAGTCATGATGTTCTCTAACACTGGTTCTCACTGAACCTCCAATCTCTGGGGTACCAGGTTTCTTACCTCTTCGATGTCCTGATCATTGAATTTATAATTAAGAGCTTCTTTAATAGACAACTCCTTCTTATTGATTTCATCTAGAGTGGGCAACTGCATGCCAGCAGAGAACATCTAAACCGAAACATGATAAAAGGTTATTAATTAAGGGATTTTAGAGACTTTCTCAGGGTTTTCATGAACAACTGCTAGGTGCTATCTATCCACTTACCGCCTCTTTCCACTTCATGAATTCACTTTCAGTGAACTCTTGGTTTGAGACAAACTCTAGGCGGAACACTCGTTGGTCACTGCCATGCCTACGTAAAAAAGACAAAGCATCTCCAAGAATGGGTATGTTAACTGCAGCACCAGCAAAGCCACCCTACCAGACTGTGAACCACCCGTCCATGTGGTTCTCATTCCTGGCTGCACTTTAGAATCATCTAGGAAGACCTAGAAATTCTAATCATCTTATCATCTAGGAAGATCTAAAAATTCGAATGTCAAAGCATCTCTCTAGCTCAATTGAATGAGAATCTCTGGGAGTAGGAACCAGGCAATGAAATTAAAAGAACAATACATCCCAGGCTGTTTAATGGGCATCCAGGATAAAGAATCACAGCTAGCACTGGGGGAAAAAAAAGGACTTGGCTAGTGCTTCAAAAGCCCATTTATAATAAAATGTTACAATCAATAGAATATGAAAATCTATGTAGATATTTGAGTGACAAGGAAACTCCATTCCTTAGAGAGAAACTGTTTTAAAAACAAAACAAAACAAAACAAAACAAAACAAAACCTTTTTGGGGCAGAGAGAGGAGACACAAAATCTGAAGTGGGCTCCAGGCTCTGAGCTGTCAGCATAGACCCTGATGCGGGCCTTGACCTTACATGCGGTGAGATCATGACCAGAGTTAAGTTGGATGCTTAACTGACTGAGTCACCCAGGTGCCCCGAAAAACTCTTTCTGACTAACAAACACCTGTGCTGCAAAGTTAAGTGAGTCAGTGCCATTCTCCTGGGGACAGTCACTCTCTGCATGTCATGGTCACTGTCTACTACCCCAAATGACTCAGTTTTTATTTTTTTAATGTCTATTTATTTTTGAAGGGGGGGGAGAGGGAGAGGGAGGGAGAGAGAGAGAGAGAGAGAGAGCGTGCGCGCGCATGAGTGGGGGACAGGCAGAGAGAGAGAGAGGGAGACAGAATCTGAAGCAGGCTCCAGGCTCTGAGCTGCCAGCACAGAGCCCAATACAGGGCTCAAACTCACAAACTCTAAGATCATGACCTCAGCAGAAGTCCAACACTTAACCAACTGAGCCGCTCTGAGCCGCTCAATCGGCTCTTTTAAAGACCAGGAAAGATGACGGGGACAGGAGAAAGGAATGGAGATGACAGAGACCAAATTAGGCCATGCTACAGCTGGGTCTATTATCTGTTATTTGTAACGATACTGGCAAACTACTATTGCTTCTCGTATAGGGTCTCTAGACTTTTCAGGCTCCAAGAAGGCAGGGATTTTCATGTTTTTTACTTTGTTCCTGCCTCTATCCTGATGCCCAGAACAGTGGCTGGTGGCAAGCACTCAGTAAATACCATGTTACTAAAGAGGAAACCAAGTCCTGAAAGGTGGCTTGACTTGTCAAAGATGAGGTTAGTGACAGAGCCAGGACCAGAAGCAAGCCTCGTGACCATGGTCACCAAGGAAATGCCTGCAGGGCTTTGCGATGAGGGGAGCTCACAACCTGCTGTTTTCCTTCTCTATGTCCCACCACGTCTTGTCCCGGATCTCCCCTGTGAGAGGGAGATGCCCTATCTTTTCCTATGGGCAAAGGCAGAATATAGGTTTCTCCCTTAAGTCCTCGCGGGGTGGGGTGGGGGGCGTGGCAAGAAAAAATCCCTTTAACAAGAAACATCAGACTGGGAGAGAACAACAGCTTAAACAGGCAGTGCCTGTGCAGAGGCTGCCCCCGCCGCACCTCCCCTACCGTAGCTGTAGCCCTTTGTTTGTCCTGGTGCCACCAAGCTGGTAGACCTTGGCGGTTTCCACAACACCCGTGATCTCGGCCACCTAAGAGAAAGGACAGAGGCACCAGTTAAAAACAGACTCTTTCAGAGCTCTCCACACCACTCTCTCTGGCTCCACTGACCTAACTACAAAGAGTGACCCTGCAGTGAGAAGAGCCCACAGCTGCCAGGCATTCTGGGCACCTTTCTGAGATTCAGAACTCAGATGGCCAAGCACCAGCCGCCCCATGCACGGAGCGAGCGAGTGCCAGGAAAGGAGGTGGTTAGCCTGGCAGCACCCATTAGGAGCTTCCCCTCAGACTTAGCCCTCCCTTACTAAGGGGATATATTTGGGATTTCAAAGATCAGTGTTATCAATCAAACATGAGGACCATGGAGGTCAGTTTCTGTCTGTCAAGCTTTCCGGGACACGGCCTGGCTGCTGGTCCTCACAGAAGGAGGTAAACACATATTAAAACCATACAGCCCAGGATAAAACAAACCAAAACAAAAAGAAAAAACATCAAACAGCAATGTTCCAGCCATCCAGATCATAGAAGCAGTGCCAGAACTCACAAAACCACCTCTATTAGGTCGGAGGGTGGTTTCTCGTGTTTTTGTTTTTAAACCTCAATATAATTCTGTTTCAGAAGTCACTTTGGTATGTAACATGGAAATTTTTCATTTGTTTATTTTTCAAATGAACAAAGCTTCAAGATTATGTAACAACCAATGAATACTCCCTAAATGTTTCCCTTCTTGTTTTTATATGGAAGGGAAATAAAGAAAATTATTCTAAATCCAAACCGCCGACCCGTGAGCTCCTAAGACCCTTCCTGGCAGGAGTTTGTGCAGGGATCTCTGGTCACCTCAGACTGTCATTATTTTCTGGGCATCTCAATTAGAGTCTATTTTCCCATAAAATGGTAGCAAAAAAGTGACAGATCTGTGTCATTCAGCAGCTCCTACTTCCAGTCAAGAATCATATTTAAAACATGGACAACTGTCCAAGGAAAGAAACACCAACCCGGTAAACTGGTTTGCTGTTGTGGTTTCCAATGCCGATCCGTACAAAACATCCTGTGACTGTTCTAGCAAAGAAGGGCATGTGACACCAACGTTCCAGCTTATGCCGGGATAGTCGGACCCGATTCAATTCCTCAGGTAAGGAGACGGGTTGTGATTTGGGAGGGATCTCTTCTTTCCTGTGAGGAATAAAGGACATTAAGAAAAGTGTTCCTCATAAAAACAGATCAAGATACATAAATACTACCAGCCTCTTAAAACTTGACCAAAATACACATAGTTAAACACAGAAAAAATAAATGAAGCAACAGGAAAGAGTGGTAATGGAATCCTGTTCCCAACAGGTACTGTGAGCTGTCTTCAATGACGCGGTCATCCCCGATACCTTGTCACAGTACCAAAACAAATGGAAGCTCTGAGACAGCTTGAGGGTGACCAGTTCCTACCTGCCAGGCCCAGACAAAATGTCCAGGGGTGCAGGCTAAAAGCCAAAGGCAGGAGGGGCATTTTTTGGGGGGAACTCAGCTCTGCAATTGAAGGTACTAAACCAAATAAAAGTTCACCATCCAAACAAGAAGATTTTGGAAACTACACTAAGCTTTGCCCCAAAGAACCCACCTATCCTGACTACTAGACCAAAATATACACAGCTTACTCCTCTTCTTCATCAGATGATGATGTTCTCGATGAGCGGTCTGACTTTTCACTGGACTTGTCATCCTCTTCTTCTTCCTCATCATCAGAGTACACCTCACTGGTTTTTAATGGCTGTTTTTTAGCGAGGAGCTCGGCTAAAAACAAAGGGGAAACGTTTACCCATGTTCTCTCAGTAAGAAACTGAAACATCTTTCATCTCTGAAAAAGAACTGGGACAATGGAGCCCCGTCCTCTGTGGATTGCACTGTGATTACTTGCGTTATATACAGAGGCGCGTAAAATTAGAGTTAAATCATTCAGGCACCAAATGTCAAGCCTCAGTAGACAAAAAAAAGGGGCTGGATGTTTGTTGCTAAGTGGGCAGA
Source organism: Suricata suricatta (assembly GCF_006229205.1). NCBI lineage: Eukaryota > Metazoa > Chordata > Mammalia > Carnivora > Herpestidae > Suricata > Suricata suricatta. The sequence continues at coordinate 81,694,907 of NC_043708.1, read as the reverse complement.
AAGCGTCACCGACTCTATTGACAGGGGTCTGTTATTACACTCAAGATACACGAAGATGGGCAAGAAAGATGGGGAACAATTTTATGATGTCTTCATAGGGTCTTAGACAAAAACTTTATTTTCAATTTAAAGTACTATTTTGTAACAACCCAAATGTCTGCACAGGGGAATGGCTGAATCACCGCTAGTACATCCACCTAAACGGACCAGTATGCAGCTATAAAAAAGAAACAACCCATCACGCTAAATCCTGAGTCAGAAAAAATTCTTAGGAGGGGCAGACAGTAGATACTTTAGGTTTGTGCTTCATGTGGTCACTATATCAGGTACTTAACTTGGCTGCTGTAGATTAAAAGTAGCTATAGACCTGGGTGGTTCAGTTGGTTGAGCGCCAACAGCTCAGGTCATGATCTCATGGTTTGAGTTAGAGCCCTGCACTGGGCTCACTGTCGTCAGCCCAAAGCCCACAAGTATTCTTTCTGTCTCCCTCTCTCTCTGCCCCTCCTTCGTTTGCATACTCTCAAAAATAAATGAACATTTAAAAAAAAAAGCAGCTATAGACAATTATGAAACAAATGGGCATTATTGCTTTCCAATAAAATTTTATTTACAAAAACAGGTAGTCTAGGGGTGCCTGGCTGGCTCAGTCAGAAGAGCATGGGACTCTTGTTCTTGGGGTCATGAGTTTGAGCCCCACATTGGGTGCAGAGATACGGAAATAGAACTTGAAAAAAGCAAGGTAATCATGGAACAAAATAATAATAAAAAGTTACCTCTACATATCACAAGCAAAATGAAATAAAGTATTCAACTGATAGCAGAATCACACAAATAGGAACTATAATAGGTGACTTCAACATACAATCTTTCAAAAAACAGACATATAGATCAATGAAACAGAAAACCCAGATAGAAACCCTTGCATATATGGTCAAATAATCTACAACAAGGGTGCCAAAACCACTGAATGGGGTCAATGATACTTTTTGAAAAGTGGTGCTGGGAAAATCGTTATACCATGTGCAAAAAGAAAAAAGAAAAAATGAAGTTAAACCCTTACTTTACGCCATATGTGAATCAAAGATGTAAATTTAAGAACTGTAACTATAAAACTCTTGGAAGAAAACATGGGGGAAAGCTTCATGACTTTGGATTTGGCGATGGTATCTTAGATACAACACCAAAAGCACAAGCAACAAAAGAAAAAAATTAAGATAAATTATACTTCATCAAAAATAAAAACTTTAGGGGAGCCTAGGTGGCTTAGTCGGTTAAGCGTACGGCTTTGGCTCAGGTCATGATCTCACGGTTCATGGGTTCGAGCCCCGCATCGGGCTCTGTGCTGACAGCTCGGAGCCTGGAGTCTGCTTCAGATTCTGTGTCTCCCTCTCTCTCTGACCCTCCCCTGCTCGAGCTCTCTCGGTCTCTCAAAAATAAATAAAAAACATTAAAAAATTAAAAAAAAAAAAAAGAATGAACAGAGGCTCTGTTTAAAAAAACAAACAAAAAAAAAAAACAAAAAAAACACTTTATGCACTGAAGGATACCATCAAGAAGAGAAACCTATAGAATGGAAGAAAATATTTGCAAATCACGTATCTTATAAGGGATTAATATTCAAAATACTTTATAAACTTACACCTCAACAAAAAACTAAGAACTTGATTAAAATATGGGCAAAAGGGGTGCTCGGGTAGCTTAGTGGATTAAACATCTAACTCTTGTTTTTGGCTCAGGTCATGATCTCACAGGTTGTGAGATTGAGCCCTGGGCACAGAGCCTACTTGTAGGATTCTCTTTGCCACCCCCATGCACATGCTCTAAACAAAAAACAAAAAATGAAAAAGGATTTGATTACTTTATCAAAAAAGATACCCTAAAGGCCAATAAGTGCATGAAAAGCAATTAGTGCCCAAAAGCACTAATCATTACAAAAATGCAAATTAAAACCAGAACGAAACAACACTTTACTTTTTATTTAAAAAATATTAAAAATTTTTGTTTATTTTTGAGAAACAGAGAGACTAAGCGTGAGTGGGGGAAGGGGCAGAGAGAGAGAGAGAGAGAGAGAGAGAGAGAGAGAGAGAGAGACACAGAATGTGAAGCAGGCTTCATGCCTGACTGACACAGGGCTTGAACTCATGAGCTATGAGATCATGACCTGAGCTGATGTCAGATGTTCAACTGACTGAGCCACCCAGGCATCTCCCCCAAGAAAAATTTTTTAAATGTTTGTTTATTTTTGAGAGTGAGCCAGCTGGGGAGGGGGAGAGAGAGAAGACACAGAATTCAAAGCAGGCTCTAGGATATGAGCTATCAGCCTGGAGCCCGATGTAGGGCTTCAACTCAAGAACAGCTCAAAGACTATGACCTGAGCTAAAATCAGATGCTTAACTGACTGAGCTACCCAGATGGGACAATTTGAGAATAAATAATAATTGCAATGGATTAGAATACACAAAAGTATGTTTAAATCCATAAGTTCACAAGGCTATTTAAAATACGCAAACAGGAGCGCCTGGGTGGCTCAGTCGGTTAAGCAGCCGACTTCAGCTCAGGTCATGATCTCACGGTTCGTGGGTTCGAGCCCCGCGTTGGGCTCTGTGCTAACAGCTAGCTCAGAGCCTGGAGCCTATTTTCAGATTCTGTGTCTTCCTCTCTTTCTGATCCTCCCCTGCTTTGTGCTGAGCCTCACTGTCTCTCAAAAATAAAGAACATAAAATAAAATAAAATAAAATAAAATAAAATAAAATAAAATAAAATAATAAGCAAACAAACCTCAATGGTCACCTTTGTAAGTTGCTAAGGTACTATCTCAGTCTGTTGAAAACTAGTAAATAAAGGGAAGGGAGAAATCAAGCATTTATTCTGTCTTTCCTATACAAAATGTACCTCATGATTACCTCATGATAACTACATAGCTGATGAGGGGTTTCTCTTTACAGAGGTAAATGAAGAAAGAATGAAGACAATAAATGAAGAAAGAATGATAGATTAGCATGTCACCATTTTGCAACTCAGGATGAACAAAATGATCTAGGTAATGATTATCAATGGCTGCGGGGATAAAATGTATGACTATTTCCAATTCTTCACCCTTCTCTGTACCCATGCCCTTTGCCATATGTCTTGGTAGTCCTCCCAGCTATTAATGGATGGGCTTGGTCATGTGACTTGCTTTGGCCAATGAAATATGCACAGACCTGATACTGTGCCTGCCAATTCCAAGTCTAAGGTCTTTTTTTGTTTGTTTGTTTGTTTTTTAGTGTTTTATTTATTTTTGAGACAGAGAGAGACAGAGCATGAGAGGGGGAGGGGCAGAGAGACAGGGAGACACAGAATCCAAAACAGGCTCCAGGCTCCAAGGTGTCAGCACAGATCCTGATGCGGGGCTTGAACCCACAAATGTGAGATCATGACCTGAAGCAAAGTCGGAGGCTTAACTGTCGCCCAGGCGCTCCTCAAGTCTAAGGTCTTAAGAGGCATCTCATGGTTCTGTTTGCCCCTAGTACATTTCTGCCATCACAATGGGAAGAACGTGCCCGAGGTCAGAGGAAAAACAGAGATAGGTGTAACAGACCTGGTCCCAACCTGCAGCCCAGAGACAATCAGGGCTAACTTGTGTATGTGTAACAGGCAACCCTCTGCTGAACTGCAGATGCATGAGCAGAAGCAAGTGAGTATTTATGAGTTTGGAATAGTCCTTCATTTCACATTATTGTGGCAAAAGTTAAATGACAAGAGCTTGGTAATATCACAAAATGAGAGCCAATCAGATATTATGTGTCTCCTGATGGAAGCATATAGCACCACCTAAAACTTAGCCTTCCTCCCCAAACAATAACAGAAACAGAACAGATCTGAATTTGTCCAAATTTCTAGCTCTAACTAGAAATTACAGGAAATTTAAGAGATTAGAGCAATGCATTCAATATCACCAATGGGATATACCCAGCATCCAAGAAACTATAGAACAAATGACCTAGTTTCTTCAAAATAAGCTGCAAGGGGGAAAAAAGAGATGTATAGGAAAATCTATACAAATTAAGTGACTTTGGGGACATATTAACAATCATAATGTGTGGACTTTGTTTAAGATCCTGATTGAAACCATCAAATTCAGATTAATGACATAACAACTAGAGAAATTAGAATACTGACTAGATAACTGATAATATTAAGAGAGTCACTGTTACTACTTTTTACATGTGATAATGATATTGTAACTATGCTTAAAATAAGAGAGTCTTTATCTTTTAAAGCCACATATGGAAATATTTATGGGTTAAATACAATGATGCTGTGATTTATTTCAAAATATCCCAATAAAAGAGGGGAGTATAAATTTAACAAGATTGGTGATAAGTTGATTGTTCAGGCTGGATGGTGGGTTCATTATACTACTCTCTATACGTGTTCAGAATTTTCCATAATAAAAAGGTAAAAAAGGGTGGGAGTTCTAAGAGGGGGGAAACATAAACATGGGCACTAAAAAGTCAAATCATACAATGAGAGACACAAAGTAGCCACTACAACATTTTCCCCACTGACCTGTTCTGTTCTTTCGTTTTTCTCGCTCTGCTTTTAGCTCCTCCATGGCTTGAGATTTCTTATCTAGTTTCTCATCCCGTTTGGAACGCCGTTCCTTGTTGTGGGATGTTACCTGGAAAGGGAAAAATATGTAGGATGGCTCTTTTTATTAACAGCCAACAACAACATTCTCTACACCTAACGATTCATCATTCAGTTTTCCAATGTGAATCTATATTGGCTCTAGAAACTGTTAAGGGGAGAGAGCATCCCCTAGTGGAAAAAGAGGATAGAGCAGTAAAGTCACCCCCACCCCCATCTTACCTCACCAACAATCAGAAAACTTAAGAATAAACACTTTCTGGAAGGACGCCCTAGATCACAGCTAATATTTGCTGACACTGTCAACAAAGCTTTTTGTGATGAATGTAGAGATGACTGATTTTCACAGCTACATTTATTATCAAGTCCAGGATGCCACACACCTGAATAAACATCATAACCAACCTGGCTACCTGTGACAGGACATTTATCAACTTTCCCTTAAGGGATGCTCACACAGCAGTGAGTTCCTTTTTCAAATGCAGACCTGAGTTAACAATTCCTGAGAAATTGAACGGCACAGCTAATGGTGAAATGGTATGTCCAGAGAATAGTGAACCTATAAGATGAAGACATGTCTCGCACTAACTGAACTAGGCTAATTTATATAAAACCATTAAAAAAACCCACATCTTTTATATAAACAACATACTCACTCACTCACTCACTCAAAACAGAGGTTTATTGTTTAGGTAACAAGGACCACTGAATTTCCTACCTGAGATTCTTGAATCTGGGTCAGCTTTTTCTTTTCCTGCTCTTCTTCTTGCTTTTTCTTTTTTTCTTTCTTTTCTTTCTTTTTGGCTGTTTTTAGTTTTTTCCTGATTTCAAATCTGGTTAAAAGATATTTGTTTGGTTTGTAGCTGGCAATGAAATGTTTACAAAAACTGATTTCTATTAGATAGGAGAAAAGAACTACGTAGGGGGAAGGAGTTAAACATTTTGGTTTCCTGCAAGAAAACTCCAATATTCCTTATTAAGTACATTAAAAAAATATTGAACATAAGTTCACCAAACATAGTTGAAAGCATTAAGCTGGAATAGGCTTAAAATGAGAGAAAATATTCAGAATTCTGTTGTATCCTGTTGGTAACACATAGCTCTTCTTCAATCTTCACATAACAGCTGATTTCTGGATAAGTGTAATGATGCCCTATTAGAAACAGAATGAAACCACAGAGAGCCACTGTCAAATTTTAAAGGTGTTCAGGTTGTATCTTAAAAACACCATTCTTGGGGTGCCTGGCTCGCTCAGTCAGGAGAGCATGAGACTCGATCTCTGGGTTGTAAGTTCGAGACCCATGCTGGGTATAGAGATTGCTTAAAAATGAAATATTCAAACAAAAACAAAAGCAAGGGGTGCTTGGGTGGCTCAGCTTGGTTGAGTGTCCAGCCCCTTATTTTGGCTCAGGTCTGGTTCTCACAGTTCGTGAGTTCGAGTCACACATCATGCTCTGTGCTGACAATGCAGAGGCTGCTTGGGATTCATTCTCTCTCTCTCTCCTGCTCAAAAATAAATAACCTTAAAAAAGGGGAGAGGCAAAAACCCCACCACTCTCCATCTTTCTTCAGGAAAAATGCCTCTCACCACCACCACCACCACCTCCTCCATACCAGCAAACATAATGAATAAAAATACTATTGTTTTCAACAAATGGCAATTTCGGCTCCTTTCCTATAATAAAATCAGGTTTTTATAACACAAAACTATTTTTTGTGCATAAATTTAGGGAACATTATGGAAGGAATAAAGGAATATAAGAAACATTAAACCCTTTTCATAACCCTTTAAAATAACTCCAATTTTTAAACTTAATTTTTAACACAGTACACAAAGTTCTTATGTACTTTTCATTCATAATTAAGGTTGTTAATGTACTTTTATAATGAAATATAAGGGAGCACTGTTAATGAATTCACTGCTTAAGATTCTCTCTCCCTCTGCCCCTCCTCCACTCACACACACTCACACACGTGTTTGTGCACGTTCTATAAATAATCAATCAAAAAAGATGATGGGGTGGCTGGCTTGCTCAACTGGTAGAGTATATGACTCTTGATCTCAGGGTTGTGGGTGCAAGCCCCATGAGGAGGAAGAGAAGGAGGCAGAGGAGGAGGAGAAGGGCGAAGAGGAGGGAGGGGGAGAGGGGAAGAAGGGGAAGAAGGAGGAGGATGGAGAGGAGGGGAGGAGAGGAGAAAGATTTCAAATCAGTAACTTAATCTGTACCTTAACAGAGTAGAAAAGAAGAGCAAACAAAATGTTTTAATGAAATACATTAATGTATTAATGTATTAATGAAATGAATTAATGAAATATGGACTCGGAATACAAAAGAAATAATGAAACCCAAGTTGGCTCTTTGAAAAGCTCAGCAAAACGGATAAAACTGTCTAAATTGGCCAAGAAAAAAATGACAGAAGATTCAAATTACTAAAATCAGGTATGAAAGAAGAGATAACACTATTAGCCTTACAGAAACCCTTACCAAAAAAAAATATAAGGGAACACTATGAACAACTGTATGGCAACAAAGTAGGAATTTGGATAGAATAGGAAAAATCTCTACAAAGCCAAAAACCATCAAAACTGATTCACAAAAAATAGAAAAATCTAGACAGGCCTGTAATAAGAGATTGAAATAGTAATTTAAAAATTTCCTACAAAGAAAAGCTTATGCCCACATGGTTAACCTGGAGAATTCTCCCAACTATTTAAAGAAGAATTAACACCAATTCTTCACAAACTCTTAAAAAAGAAGAAGAAGAAGGAGAAGGAGAAGGGGGAGGGGGAGGGGGAGGGGGAGGGGGAGGAGGAGGAGGAGGAGAAGAAGGAGAAGAAGAAGAAGAGGAGGAGGAGGAAACACTTCTCCAATTATTCTGTAAGGCCAGTATTACTCTGATACCAAAACCAGACAATGACATTACCTCAACTGACCCAGAAAAAGTATCTGACAAAGTCCAACAAACTATCTTGATAAAAACTCTCAACAAGTTAGGAAAAGGAGGGAACTTCTTCAAAAGACAAAAGGCATCTATGAAAAACCCGTGGCTAATATAACACTTAGTGATGAAACACTGAACGTTTTCCTCCACAGGTCAGGAACAAGACAAGGATGTTCTCACTCTTTCTACCCAACATCATACTGGAGGACAAGAAAAAGAAATAAAAGGAATCCATACTGGAAAGGAAGAAATAAAATTTATCTTTTTAAATAAATTTTAATGTTTTAGTATTTATTTTTGAGAGGCGGGAGAGGCAGAGAGAGAGGGAGACACAGAATCCAAAGCAGGTTCCAGGCTTGCAGCTGTCAGCACAGAGCCTGATGCAGGGTGGGAACTCACAAACTATGAGATCATGACCTGAGCCGAAGTTGGATCCTTAACCAACTGAACCATTCAGAAGCCCCAAAATTTATCTTTTTTGTAATTACATGATCTTATGTATAGAAAATCTTACGGAATCTACTAAAAACTAACATATGAGGGGCGCCTTGGTGGCTCAGTTGGTTGAGCGTCTGACTTCGGCTCAAGTCATGATCTCATGGTTCGTGGGTTCAAGCCCCGTGCTGGGCTCTGTGCTGACAGCTAGCTCAGAGCCTGGAGCCTATTTTCGGATTCTGTGTCTCCCTCTCTGACTCTCCCCTCTTCATGCTGTCTCTTTCTCTCAAACATAAATAAAAACATTTAAAAAATAAAAAAAAAAATTTTAATTATTTTTTTTATTGCTTTTTATTTTATTTTTGAGAGACAGAGAGAGACAGCTGGAGCAGGGGAGGGTCAGAGAGAGAGGGAGAAACAGAATCCGAAACAGGTTCCAGGCTCTGAGCTAGCTGTCAGCACAGAGCCTGACGTGGGGCTCGAACCCACGAACTATGAGATCTGACCTGAGCTGAAGCCGGATGCTTAACCGATTGAGCCACCCAGGCGCCCCCCCAAATTTTTTTAATTAAAAAAAAAAAAACTAATAAATGAGCTCAGCAAGGCTGGAAAAGGAAGGATCAATTATACAACAATTAACTATTTCTACATATTATAATGAGCAATCTGAAAATGAAACAAAGAAAACCATTCAATTTATAATAACATCCAAAAGAATAAAATATTTAGGAATAAATTTAACAAGTGCTACCCCAAACTGTACAAAACTATAAAACAATGTTTAAAGAAATTAAAGAATACCTAAATAAGCAGAAAGATACCAGGTTCATGGACTGAAAGACTTAATATTGTTAGGATGGCAATATTCTCAAATTTGATATATATACAGATTCAACACAATTTCTGTAAAAGCCCAACTGCCTTTTTTGCTTTTGGAGAAATGTACAGGCTGATGCTACAATTCATATGGAAATGTAAAGGGTTCCATATACCCAAAACAATTTTGAAAAAGAAAAACAAAGTAAGAGGGCTCACACTTTCCAAGTTAAAAACTGACTACACGACTATGGCTACAGTAAACAAAACCATGTAAGACAGACATATAGATAAATGGAAATGAATTGAGAGGTAACAAATAAACCTACAGATTTAAGGACAACTGATTTTTTGACAAGTGTGTCAAAACTGTGGTATTGAGACTAACAGGATGCCTACATGCCAAAGAATAAAGCTGGATCCCTACCTCACAACACACAAAAAAAATGATCTCAAAATGGATCAGTGATCTAAAACTCTAAGACGCTTGGGGTGCCTGGGTGGCTCAGTTGGTTGAGCATCCAATTTTGGCTCGGCTCATGATCTCATAGTTCACGAGTTCAAACCCCACCATCAGGCTCTCTGTTGTCAGCACAGAGCCTTTTATGCTACCTGCACACAGCTTAAACAAAAAATTATTTAAAATAGGCAGCCCTAGAGTAGGTGAAGAACTTAGCAACTGAAGATGGTATCTCACTACTGGTGCTGTTGGCTATAAAATGGGATGCTAATGGCGTTTACATAAAAAGATCATTATTAAAAGTAAATGAGATCCACAGAAAGACTTCGATTAAGTGAAAAGTACAAAGTTACTGAGTTACACTATTATACTGTCATATAGCTAAACAAATGAACTATAAAAAATAAAATCTCAATTTTCTGTGAATGGCTCTGAACTTGTCTTAATTATCATCCCTGTAATCATTCCTCTAGTTACTAAAAAAAAGTCACTGACTCAGTCAACTACCTCATTCATATACGATGAAAAATATAAAAACCAAGCTTGAGATAAGCTAGCCCTTACTCTCAAGTTACTCCGTGATTTTAATGTAGGGCCTTGTTGGCCTTATAGAAGACCGTCTCCTCTCCACAGTATAGAAATGCCAACTTTAAGTGATCCCTAACCACCTGGGCAACTCCAGCACTGTTTCTTCTGTCCTGTTTGATCCAAAACAAGTAACCTTAGAAGCATTTATACTGAAAAAAAATGCCTATTACTTGCTGCTGCTTGAAAGTTAAACATTCTTGGTTAGGATAACTTACGATACTTAATATTGTCTCAACAAGGGAACAAACACAGGCTCCCAGATGAAATGGAACTAAGTGCTATCATAACAAATTCTATTTTTCTTTCACGACATGAGGTAGGCAGAAAAGGCTCCTAGTTCTGAGGAAGATTTTAATTCTAGAGACAAAAAAACACGTTTATTTATTTTAAAAACATTTTTTAAGTAATCTCTGCACCCAACATGAGGCGTGAACTCACAACCCCGAGATCAAGAGTCTCACATTCTACCAAATGAGCCAGCTAGGTGCCCCCAAGTATGTTTATTTTTTACCATGGTATTCTGTTATGAGATAGGGAAGAACTTTTTACCATTTAAATACGGCAAAAGTAATTCAAAAAACAATGAAGCAGCTTTTGACTATCAAAAAGCAATTTGAGTTTTGTTTTGTTTTTTAAATACATAAACTGGAAAGATAAGATGCGTATCTCAGAAATTATGAGAGGTTCTAAGTCTTGAATCCTGGGAAGATGAGCTGCAAATGTGAATTTTGGAAAATGATTTTATCATTAAGGACTCACAACTTTACCTTTTTTTCAACACTTCCCTCTTCTCAATGCGGTTGAACAGTTCTTGCTCCCGCTCCTTCTCTGTCATCTGCTCCAGGCGGGCTCTGTCTTCCTCATCGCCCATAAGGTCTTCTCCATAGCCATCGTGGAACTCTTCATCTTCTGAGGAAGAGTCTGAATCTGAACTGGAGGAGGAGCTGTTGCTGTCAGAATCTGACACTTCACCTACAAAAGGCCGAAACCCAAAATTAGGTTATGTTACAGGAGACTGAGGCCACACAGGGGACCCCCCCCACTGTGTTGATAATCACTATCATCCCCCCTTTTAATAAAGTAAGCTCTATGCTCAATTTGGGGCTTGAACTCATGACCCCAAGATCAATAGTTAGTTGCAGACTCTACCAAATGAGCCAACCACACTCTACTCTTCTGGCTGGCCGGAAGATCATTACCCCCTGACTCTCCTTAGGCAAAGGGGCACATGGCCATCTCGATTCTGTTAGGAACAGTCACTGCTCTGCCTTTGGCAAATGTAAACACAGGTTAGGAAAATGGAATAAGAAATTAGCATGATTTTTTAAAATTCAACCTTTGTTTTTTTAAAAAACTGCAGACCTACAGAAAAAAAATTGTATGAATAGTTGGATTCACAGGGCCCTGGGTGGCTCAGTCAGTTAAAAGTCCTACTTCAGCTCATGTCATGATCTCCTGGTTCATGAGTTTGAGCCCCACATCAGATTCTTTGCTGTCAGCACTGAGCCTGCTTTGGATCCTCTGTCCCCCTTTCTCCCTGCCCCTCCCCTTCCCCCATTTATGTGCACACTCTCTTTCTCTCTCTCTCAAAAATAAACATAAAATAAGAAAAAAAAGAAGAATTTGACTCACATACATCTTTTACTTAGGTTCACCCATTTTTTTTCTTAAAAAAATTTTTTATAAATGTTTTAAATTTATTTTTGACAGAGAGAGAGAGAAAAGACAGCGTGAGCAGGGGAGGGTCAGAGAGAGAGGCAGACACAGAATCCAAAGACAGGCTCCAGGCTCTGAGCTGTCAGCACAGAGCCTGACACAGGGCTCGAACCCACGAAAAGTGAAATCATGACCTGAGCTGAAGTTGACCACTTAACCAACTGCGCCGCCAGGTTCACCCATTATTAACATTGCCAATTTACTTTCTCTGCATCTACATATACAAAATAATGTATAGTTTTATTATTTATTTTGTTGAACTGAAAGTTGCAGAGATTGTGATCCTTTACTTTTAAATACTTCTTATAAAAAGGACAGTCTTTTACATAACTAATTGTACAATTATCAAATGCAGGAATTGTAACATTGACATAAGACCATTATCTAACCTATAGTCTATATTCAAATTTCACCAATTTTTCTCATATAGTCTTTTACAGCTATTTTTCAGCCAAAGGAGGACCTAATCTAGGATCATGCGTACATGGTTGTCTGTCTCTCTTGTATGCTTTCATCTGTAACAGTCTCTCTGTGTCTTTTACGCCAGTGAATTTTTTAAGTAAGCTATACAGCCCTTTGTGGGACTTGAACCCATGACCCCAAGATCAAAGGTCACATGCTCTATCAACTAAGGTAGACAGGTGCCTCATATGCCACTGGCATTTTGAAGAGTATAAGCCTGAACTATCTAAGAAAATTTTGTGAGGTGATGATGAAAATACTGTCTATCTGAACAGGAACCACGTGTGGCTACTGAGCAATTGAAATATGGCCAGTATAAATAACTGAGAAACTCAATTTTAAATTTTATTTAATTTTTAATTAATTAAAATTTAAATAGGTACTGTTGTCAAATGTCCCACAACTTGAGCTGGCTGGTTTCAGTAAGAAATTATTCAGGTTATGAATTTTTGGCAATAATCTGTGATTTTTAAAGTCTATTTAAAAAAAATTTTTTTAAATGTTTTTTATTTATTTTTGGGAGACAGAGAGAGACAGCGTGAGCAGGGGAGGGTCAGAGAGAGAGGGAGACACAGAATGCAAAGCAGGCTCCAGGCTCTGAGCTGTGTGCACAGAGCCCAACACGGCTCGACCTGACGAATCCTGAGATCATGACCTGAGCCAAAGCCTGACACTTAACCGACTGAGCCACCCAGGCACCCCAAAGTATATTTTTAAAATATTTCATCAGGAAACAGCCGGCATGTATTTGTTCTATCAGTCGTGGTATTAATCTGGATTACTCAGGTAGTGTCCCCCACGTATTTTCCTTTGTAAAGGCACCCTTCTCTCCTTTGTAGTTAAAATGATACTTTGAGACTGTATAAACAATTTGTTCTCCAACAAACTGTCACCCAGTGGTTTAATACTCATAATTCTTAAGTAAAACAACTGTTACCACGATGGTTGAAAAACAGTGATTTTCTATCATTTCTTCTACATCTATTAGTTGGCATTTAAAAAATTCAATGTTTTAATGAGTCATTACACTGGTGAATTCCCAATGAAATTGGATCTTGATAGGATTAAGGGTGATGGAAAAAGGCAGTGTACATTACACATAAGTATTAAGTTAAACTAGAAATTTAATAAGAACTCTGCTTGACTCAGTTTGAGTGAACTTTCACCGGCATGTGATTAAAACCAGGTTTGACTCATTCTATACAAGCCAGTTTATACACAAATGTTATTTCTTAAAAGAAATGTAGTTTATTATTCTAGTCTTAGAACAAGTTCACTTTCATCCTAGTGTTAGCAAAAATTCTGGAATTGATTTCAAAATAAGAGCTTTTTTTTTTTTTAATTAATTAATTTTTTTTTTTTTTTTTTACTGATCTGGTTCAGGGATTTTCCTCCCTGGCCAGATAATACAAGTGTAAAGGAAAGGAAATGGAAATGGAAGGGAATGCACTCAAGGTAAAGTGAGTTGAGACTCTAAAGCAGGAACTCCTCACAGGTTTCCTGGAAGGGCTTCAGAGGTTTCACTAACCCTTTGGAATGATATATTTTTTTCCTTGCTTCATTCAAATTCTCAAAGGATCCATGACCACTGAAAAGGTTATGGACCACTGTAATAAAGACAGAGGCCATGCTGTAATGCAGGCCCCTTCCCCTCCCATTTCTGACTCTGTAGCTTCACGCTAGCAAGAGTGGGGGTTCAGCCCCAGGTCTGGGCCGCTTGGCTCACCTTCCTCAGGTGCTGAGCTCTCAGCGGAACTGTCTTTATCAGAACTGCCCGAGGAAGCCGTTTTGTTGGCTTGTTTCTTCATTGTTCCTTTCTTCTCTATTTTTCTGGCCTTTCCTTTCTTCTTATTTTTATTGCTCCCAAATGTCCACTACAAGGAGAAAAGAAAAAGGAAAACTGAACCAGGGATTTTTTTTTGGAAAAGCTAGACAAGTCAAGTCTTTGATATTTGTCAAAATGATTACAAGAGTCTCTACTGTTTTTGACCCAAAACAAATATACTTTATATGAAGATACAGGTTTTTGAAACCCTCACTTTAAAACTTCATAACTCCCAATTTGTAATTTCTCAGAGATAGGAGATAATGGATACAATCAACAAAAAATTTAAATAATTTTATGTTTTATCACAACAGAAAAACAAAGATATGAAACTTATGGCAAATCAATAGCTTCTAATGTTTCCTATGGCAGAGAGGGAAATAATTGCTAGGGGTTGATATGTCTGGGTTTTAGTACACAGGATGGTTTAATTCTGGAGTGGGTCCCAGGAAGGCACGGAATAAAGCTTGTTAGCAGGTGAAAACTATACAAAGCACAGGAAAAAAGGATGAGGGCCAATCCCTGGCATGGAGGGAGCACTGGTACCAACTGCAAGGAGGCAGAGAGTAGACTTTTAAATATATATACATGGGTTTATCTTTCTTTTTCAATCTGAATATATAACACTACAACATGATGTTTAAATTGGATCAACAGATCTTATGTCTAAATAGAAGGATCTTGAAATTTGTGTTATCAAATAATAGGTAGGTAATACACAGTTAATCATCTCAAGGCCAATTAAACTGTCTTCATCGAGCACTTTAATTATAAAGATAAAAAACTATGTGATTATTTTAAAAATTCACAAATACTGTTTGGTTATGTTAAACCATACCCCTTTATTTTATGTACTACAAAAAATAGTCCTTGTCTTTCCAGCATCACATTGAATATATCTGGTGTTATACAAAATTTCTCCATCTACTATTTAACAAAGTCTTTGCTTCCTCTATCACGTAATCGTAAATTAATCTCTTACCTCACAACAGTTAAAAAAATATTTTTTTAAGTTTTATTTATTTTTAATACAGAGAGAGACAGAGCATGAGAGGGGGAGGGGCAGAGAGAGAAGGAGACACAGAACCGGAAGCAGGCTCCAGACTCTGAGCTGTCAGCACAGAGCCTGACATGGGGCTCGAACCCACGAACATGAGATCTGACCTAAGCCGAAGCCAGAGGATTAACCGACTGAGCCACCCAGGCGCCCCAACAACAGTTAAGATCAGAAGTAAATTTATTTTGGAGGTATATTGTTTGGGGTGGGGGGAAGGGATAGTTCTGATGGGGTTTCCATCTTAGAAATATACCTATGGGTGCCGGGGTAGCTCAGTTGGTTAAGCGTCAGACTCCTGATTTAGGCTCAGGATATGATCTCACAGTTTGTGAGATAGGCCCAGCGTTGGGCTTTGAGCTGAAAGTGCATGTGCTGTCTCTCTCTCCCTCAAAAATAAAGAAACTTAAAAAAAAAAAAAAGAAGCATTCGTTATGAGTTTTTTTTTTAATATTTATTTTTGGGAAAGCGCAAGTGGGAGAGGGATAGAGGATCTAAAGCGGGTTCTGCACTGACAGGTTGACAGCAGTGAGCCACATGAGCCTCGAACTCTCGAACTGCGAGATCATGACCTGAGCCAAAGATGGACGCTCAACCGACTCAGCCACCCAGGTGTCCCTCTTATGAGTTATTCTTAAATACCCACACTCTGCCAGAATAAAATATTGTAAAAGGAATTTTAATCTTTTGATTTTTCATTTTAATTTTCTCTTAGTTATTTTAATTGCTACTTATTTTTGTACATAAGAGCAAGGAAGAAGGGAAAAGTAAAAAAAAACCAGCCACATGTTCTAGAATGATACATTAAAAGAATGAACAGCAACTTTCCTTCAGCAGCTAATTTACCTCTCAAGCTTTAACATTTCAACACCTAGATCATTATTTAGAAAAAAATCCCAATGCCTCTCTTCTAAAGCCTACTTTTCAACCATTTCAAATTTTAATCACTCAAGGAAGATAATTTTTAGGTCACTCTGAAAAGAATTCCAAAAGAGGCCAAAAGGTTCAATTTTTTAGTTAACTGAGTTAAAATATATGGACTTCCTATGCTGCATATTTCTATAGGCTATAATGTATAAAACAGCTTTTGCACTGGCTTTGGTTATAAGAAATAGCACAACAAACATAATAGGTAGTCAATATTTACTGGCTGGTTATGAAACCTCTTCCAGTGTGTCTTGGTCCTTTGTCCTTTTATCAATGGAAATGTGAATAGGCTGAGAGGGTAAAGGTTAGCTAACAACATCACACGTGCGTTAAGGATGGCTAGGTCTGGGGGCGTCTGGGTGGCTTAATCAATTAAGTGTCCAACTCTTGATTTCAGCTCAGGTCATGATAATCATAGTTCATGAGATCAAGATCCTTGCTGGGCTCTGCACTAACACTGTGGAGCCTGCTTGGGATTCTCTCCCCTCACCCCCCGCTCCCCAGCCCACCTTAAACCCTCACTGGCTTGAGCACTTGAGTGTGTGCTCTTAACAATAAAAAAGTAAGTATTAAAAAAATAGAAGAAAAATAAAACATTCTGAATTAAAAAGGGCTTTCCTGGCTAAACCTGAGCAAAGGAAGGGAACCTCATTTTTTCCTTCCAACAATTTCAAAATAAATGAGACAATAAAGTGACCTCATGTCCCATGACACTGATTCAGTATGGTCTGTCATGCCACTAGTGAACAACCAAGTTCATTTATATGTGACAAGGTTTTAGGGGACTTTTAATAATATAGGTGACTTTATTTTATTTTTTATTTATTTACTTATTTATTACATTTTTTAAATGTTTTTAATTTATTTTTGAGAGAGAGACACACAGAGCATGAGCGGGGGAGGGTCAGGGAGAAGGAGACACAGAACAGAAGCAGACTCCAGGCTCTGAGCTGTCAGCACAGAGCCCGACGTGGGGCTCAAACCCACAAACTATGAGATCATGACCTGAGCTGAAGCTGGCCGCTTAACCAACTGAGCCACCCAGGCGCCCCAAGGTGACTTTAAAAGGTACAAATTTTAAGGGCTCCTGGGTGGCTCAGTTGACTAGGATCTGACTCTTGATTATGGCTCAGGTCATGATCTCACCGTTTGTGAATTTGAGCCCCGTGTCAGACTCTGTGCTGACAGCTGAGAGCCTGGAGCCTGCTTCAGATTCTATGTCTGTCTCTCTCTCTCTCTCTCTCTCTGCCTCTCCCCTGCTCATGCTCTGTCTCTCTCACTCAAAAATAAATATTAATAAAAACATTTTTTTAATCTAATTTTATTTTGAGAGAGCGCGAAACAACATGAGTGGGGGAGCAGCAGAGAGAGAGAGAAAGAGAGAGAGAGAGAGAGAGAGAGAGAGAGAGAGAGAGTCAGTCCCAAGCAGGCTCCATGCAACCAGGCCAGCACAGAGCCTGACGCAGGGCTAGAACCCACAAAACCGCAAGATCATGATCTGAGCTGAAACCAAGAGTCTGACACTCAACTGACTGAGCCACCCAGGCGCCCAAAAATCTAATTTTAAAAACAATATACATTCATTATATGAAGCTTTGAAAACATAAGAAAGCATTTTTAAAGTTACAAAAAAAAAATCACTTGTATTTCACCACCTGAAGATAAACAATCACTTAAAATCTGGGGGCCAGTCTCATTATTACTCATGTATTATTATTTAATATAGAAAAAGATATTCAAATGAGTTCTAGTGATTTACAAAGATTTTTTTTTCCTGAAGAACAGATCACATTTATTTTTATTATTTTATTTTGATCCCAGTATAGTTAACATACAATGTTAGTTAGTTTCAGATCACATTTGACATATTTTACATTTACTACCATAAACCACAGGTTCCTGAATGTTTCTGGTTTAAGCACGTACTTAAAATATTTACCCAGCATCTCTTCTTCCAAGATCACAGTCTCTGATAAACCATAAAAGACAGTGTCAAGGCTTATGGCAAGCAACATCAATACAGAAATATCTTAATCCAGTTATAAAGCCCAGAGGTTGCTCTCCTGTCCCTGCAAAAGCCTTATTCTGTTGACTCTAAGACAGAAGGAATATGAATCCTTCACTGCCAGAGTGTGGTAGGTAGTAAATGAAGTCTAAAAGATAAAGGACAGGATTAGAAGGGATACTCTTAGGTTTTCCCCATCCAGCGGAGTATAGGAAATGACCAGGCATTTTAAAATTTATTTTGGGAACTGTGACTCTACTGAAAGGCAGGCTCTGTTGTGACCTTGAAAATGCCCTAAAATGCTGCTCAGAAACCATCTGGGAAAGGGCAAGGATGTGTTACTAGTCAGGACTGTCATATGCATGACTTCCTGTTCTCTCAGTCCTTCTACATGGAGTTGGACTGACACACAGCCCCAGGAAAGCATCATGTATGCAGGCAGTCAAGAAAACCTAAAACAGAGACTAGCAAGAAGGTGTGTTTATAACTACTAAAAGAGATTAGCACTTGGACTCTCACTGATACAGTAAATACTACAATGGCAGCATTATCTAATGCTATAAGAGAGGTAAGTACTACAACTGTGTGCCAGCCAGAGTATGTGAGGGTGGTATAAGCCGGTCCTACTCTGGGAAGCAGCTGACCTCACTGGCACCCAGCTGACAGGAAGAAACATGGGATGGCAAGTGGTTGCTTTGGACTTGGATAGATGGAGATGCTGCGGACTTTGAATACCCTAAGGGAGAAAAGCAAAGAAACTTCAAGATTTCAGAGAGGTTGCGTGCCTGGGTGGCTGGGTTGGTTAACCATTCGACTCTTGATTTTGGCTCAGGTCATGATCTCACAATTTGTGAGTTCAAGCCCCATATCGGGCTCTGCACTGATAGCATGGAGCCTGCTTGGGATTTTCTCTCTATCTGTCCCTCCCTCTCTGCCCCTCCCCTGCTCTCGCTCTCTCAAAATAAATAAATAAACTTAGTATATATATTTATTTCAGAGAGATTACCTCTAATGGGCAAGGAAGATCATATTCTAGTTCTCAGGATCCAGAGTAGAAACCACTGCCGGGTAGTTACTCAGAAATGAATTTACAAGTGAAATGAAATACACTGAGGTGAGTAGTATTCACGAACAGCTGGGCTAGTGATAAACCACACTGGGACTGGGGGTAAAAGGAATGGAGCCCAAACCCTTAACCTGATACTACTTATCTCTAAAGTAGAAATAATAATACTGCCTTGACCACCTATCAGGGTGGCTTGCGACTCAAAGGAGACAGAATAAGAGAAGTACACAGCTCACACCAGAATCCATTCTTTATTAAGGCAGGATACTATTTTATCATGGGAAAAGGAAATCAGAACTTCTGTTAGGCTGCTTCCATATCTAAAATAGGGGAGTCCAGATGATCTCTGTGATTCCATGGATTTTTAAAGGTGTATGATTCTTCATGAACTCAGTGTTATACTAAGTCAAAGCAACTATCTAAAGGATTCTTGTAGTCATTATTCTAGACTTTGACAGTGGCCAGCAAAGAAGTATATGGGGAGAACATGGTTCCTGATTTATGTTTTTTCCTCCCTAAAGGTAGATAAGGGTCAGCAGAGTTGAAGAGTAAATGCAATGTAATAGAATATTAAAGAGTATGAAGGATATAAAGAATATGAGGAATAGCTCAGCTTTCTTTCTTTTTCCTTCTACTGTGTAATTAATCAGACAAAGTACAAAAGATACTACTGTATTCTCTAATCAGGCATCACATGCATTTAACTGAAAAACAGAGAATCTCTACACTCAGTCACAAAAACTTCGTCTGGTTATGAAAACAAAAACAAAAGTGAAACAGAAGTCATTAAAAAAATGTAAAAGATAATCAGTACCTCCATTCCACTGTTGGTGGAACTGTCAGAATGTAAACAAGTTTGAGCAAGTGGTACATGAAAATAACTTCATTTATCCAAATTCTAATGATGAGATTTTATGGTGTGTATATAAAAGAGGTGCTACTGTCTGGTTGTCTACATAACCAAGAACCAAGAAGTATGTTTGGGGGGCAGGGGGAAAGACTGTAAGCAATCCAAATAGCTGTTGCTAAGTTCAAATAATAAAGCAGAGTTTTCCAACCTAAACTCTAGAGGGTCACCTGGTCTCCTGACCCCAGAGCAGATCAGATACAGGAAGCTGGGAGTAGAGAGACTACCAAGAGAGAAGAATGATGGCCATTTCTTACCTACATTAACAAAAGAGAAAGAAAAGTATAAAATTACTACTATACAGCTCAGTTATTTTGGAAGTCCTTATTTTACAACACAACAACTGCCATTCATAATCGTAAACTAAATCAGCAAGAAAAACTATCAAAAATTTTTTCAAGTATAGGGATTTTATCTTTTAAATTTTCAGAGATTTAGTTTCAGTACTGGGGCAATTCATCTATGTGGAACATCTTGTTCCAGAGATATGGTGTGTACAAAAACTTCACTAAACCAATATACACACAGGGAAATATTAGCTTAGCAGTGAAGGCCTTTCTCGAGAGCATGTGCTCATTAGATATCACCTGTACGTTAAAGCGATCACAAAATGCTCTTCGGTATCTAGGTTGACTTCCTAGAGAAGTTGTTACAAAACGAATTTAAAAGTAAATAGTTCATTGTAAAGGTAAAAGAACATCATGGGGTACCTGGGTAGCTCATCTGGGCAAGCATTTGACTCTTGGTTTCTGCTCAGGTCATCATCTTGGGGTTTCCTGAGTATGAGCCCCGTGTCAGGCTTTGCACTGGCAATGCCTGCTTGGGATTCTCTCTCTGTCCCTCCCCCACTCACACTGTCTCTGTCTCTCTCAAAATAAATAAAATTTAAAAACAACAAGTAAAAGAATACCAAAATGTTCTAGTATAAAAATACTGGAGGGGCACCTGGGTGGCTCAGTCAGTTAAGGGTCCAACTCTTTCTTGATTTAGGGTCCGTTCAGATCTTGTGGGTCCTGGGATCAAGCCCTGTGTCAGGCTCTGTGCTGAGAGCATTCGCTTTTGCTCTCTGCCCCTATCCTGTGCATATGCTCTCTCTCTCTCTCCCTCAAAATACATGAACTTAAAACAACAACAACAACAACATACTGGAGGGGCACCTGGGTGGCTCAGTAGGTTGAGTGTTCAACTCTCGATTTTGGCTCAGGTCATGATTTCATGATTTGTGGGATCAACCCCCACATCAGGCTCTGTGCTGAAAGCTCAGAGCCTGCTTGGGATTCTCTCTCTCTCTCCTTCTGCCCCTTTCCCATGCGTGTGTGTGCTCATGTGTGCTCTCTCTCAAAATAAACAAACCTTAAAAAATATGTACTGGAACTAGTCAAGAGATAGAGTGGGAAAAGGAGCACAACTAGATTCCAATGAAAGAACCTGAAAGATCAGATAAGAGAAGGAAGAAGCTTCAGAAAGAAACAAAGTAAAGCAAAATAGAATAGGGAAAAAGCAAGAAGACAGAAAAGTCTTTGAACAGGCAAGTGGAGGCAGAGCCACCAGCAAGAAGACTGCGAGAAGTTCTGGGGAAGAACAAACAGGTGTGACAAGTACTGAACTAAAGGGGTGAGCCAAATGCTTTTATTTCTCAAAAATGTTGAAAACAAGACTACACACGAAACTTTTAAAAAATAATTCTTGCTTAGGCAGAGGGTATTAGAAAATAATTTAGCTCTCTCCTTACTTTGTCTAATGTAGTTTTATTCAATTTTTAACAATAAAAAAAGGGTTTTCTTGGGTTTTGATGTTTTTTTAATTTATAATTTATTGTCAAGTTGGTTTCCATGTAACACCAGTGCTCCTTCCCACAAGTGCTCTCCTCCATGTCCATTGCACCCCTTTCCCTTCCTCCTCCCACTTCAGCCCTCAGTTTGTTTTCAGCATTCAAGAGTCTCTCATGATTTGCCTTGCTCCCTTTCCCTGACTCTTCCCCCCCCTGCCCCTTCCCATGGTCCTCTGTTAGGTTTCTCCTGTTAGACCTATGAGTGAAAACATATTTGATGTGATTTTTTAAGAAAACTGAGGCTTTCTCCTATCTAGCTGCAGCTGTTTCTAGGAAATCCACCATACTTTTTTGTTTTAAGATTTTTATTTTTAAGTAATCTCTACACCCAAAATAGGGCTTGAACTCACAACCTCAAGATGAAGGGTCACATACTCCACCAACTGAGCTAGCCAGGTGCCCCAAGATCCACCATGTTTTTAAAAAAAGAATTCTGAACTACTTGATTTAGGACTCTGTTCCTCCTAACAAATGGACTTTCTTTTTTGGGCTTTTTTTTTCTAATAACCAGAACATTGATTTAATCAAGGGTCTCAAAGTCATATGTCATCCCAGGTGACAAAATATGTTGTATATTTTATTGCCGTTCTTTTAATGATCCAGTGAACTTAGTTTGCACTTCTCAATGAATCACAAAATATCTGTGAATCAGGGTTCCTGAAATCAGATTCAAACGTAGGTTTTCATTAGCTGAGGATGTTTTTAAAAACGTTCTAAAGCTTGATGGCGTTTTCTGAAGAGTTAAGTTTTTTCTTTTTATTTATTTATTTATTTATTTAATGTAACACAATTTATTTTTTTAACATATGCAATTATTTTCTGTCATTTACAATACAGTAGTTACAATGACACTCCAAACAGAAAAGCAAAGTAAAAAATCAAAACCCCCACTTCTATTTCATGTAATTAGACTTATACAGGCTTTTTTTTTTTTTTAACCTCATCTTGTCAACGAGTGATTGATAGCTCTCTCCTCCTCCTAACCTTGTTATTTTTCCTCTCTGCCACTCCTATTTGCCCCTTAGTGGTGCTTTCATTATCAAATGCTTTCAGGGACGGGAAATGACAACACTGAAAGGCCACACTATAGCACTGTGACCTACCTACCACTGAGTTGTGCTTTCCGATTTCCCAGGTTTGGTCAATATAAACCTTACATAAAGAGTCCTGCTTCTTATTTTTCATTGTGCCCCCATGATATCGTTTAGAATAATCTCTTCACCCAAAATAATACACAAGTATATCCTCTTTCATTAAATTTAGGTTTTCCTCTTTGTAAAGATACTACACATGAAACATCTCCTACTCCCTCCCTACTTGAACCTTACAATTAATGTCCACCGTGCCCACTTTTTTCTGCATAGGAAATGTCAGTTACTTCTCTTTATACACCCCCACCCTTCCCCTGCCCTAGGTCAATTAGCTAGATACTTTCTGGCTCTAAAGTCAGGGCATGTCTCTCCTTACAACAAATCACCCATTAACCTTCTAACTCAGTTGTCCGTGACCAGTTGTCTGTCCTGGCAAATCTGAGGGGACCCACATACTTCTATCTATATTCATGGCTTACTAATGACAATAAATAATAAAAAAGGTGGAAGGAGAGAAAGGGTAGAAGATACACTAAAAAAAAAAATCCTTCCAGAGTAGCCTCTAGTACAGAAGTCAGATCATAAGCTCACCGCCTGAGAAACGCTACTTTAATGATCAAATTTCAAAAAAGCTAAGTTGTAGGTCATAAGGATGTGTCATAGTAGAAATCAAAAGACATAATAAATTACTTTAGAATGTGAAGTAATACAGAGATATACAAATATTTATTGTGAGAGAGGGAAAAATAAGCAAGAGCTTCCATCTCGAACTTTATATTCTAAGGATTTCTCTGAAGTCCCCTACTGACCTTAGAATATCTTTTTGGCGGCCATAAATCTGAGTTCACAGTAATACCACTGAGTTCTCTAGTAGCTGCCAGGACTTTAAAAAAAAAAAAAATATATATATATATATATATATATTTTTTTTTTTTTTTTTTAATCTTTTTGGACAGTTTGCTTAACTTTCCAAAATAATGAAATACCCTAACTTTGAGGTGATCTGTGCCTTAAGGTATTAGCCTGGGTGAAAGATTGATAACAATAATGTAAATCAAAGAGGCACCTTTCAGAATGACCATGTTATAGAGGGTGCTATTCCCAGTGGGGGTGGGGGAGAAAGAGACTGGAGTAGAGGTGCAGGCAGCTGGTGGGCCTGAGACCCGAAGGCAGCAGCAAGAACTAAGAACCCTGTGGGGGGAAAGTCACTCAAAGTCTCATTCCACATTGAGCAGGGTGCAGCTTGTGTGTCGGCTTTTTCTCTAATAAGTGTGTAAGTTGCTGGGTAGCCTTCGAAGGTGAGGACATTCAGACTTGGTTACGGAAGTATGAATGACAAAGGGAACCATAAGCTGAGAAGGTTTTTACAGATGCTGAATCGACTCTAATAAAAATTTTGGACTCGTATAATGCAGTGGGATTGACACAGACTCTGCCCTCCTGGTAGAAGCAGCTAAAAAGGATAAAGGTCCTCCCTACAGTAACTGCATACCTGGGACTCTGATCTAATGACAGGAATATGGAGAACCAACTACTTCACAGGATAGTAACTGCTTGTATCTTAAGGAAACGCAAAGACCAAAATTACATTACATGGTATTCCAGACACTACACTGATTCAAACTTCATAAGATATTGCTGGGGTCGGGGGGAGGACAGACCCACAGAAGCTGACTTCTGAAACATGAAAAATAAAACTAGTTGATGTAGGAATAGTGGGAAAGATTTCCTGTATTGTCTACGCATTTTTTAAGAAAAATGAAAAAGCAAAAACTGATTTCAAAGAGCCCATTGCTTTCCTTACAGATTATTTTATCAATTTGAGAGGAATTACAGTTCCACCATTAAAAATAAACAAAAGAAAAAACCTCACACACTCACTACCTCTTGCTGTGGAAAGCAATTTTAGGTCTATTACATTATTTAAGTTTAAGAGAACTTCACTATAGCTGATCAGAATGCAATCATTCCCAATTCACATATGCAGGGCACTGGTAAATACTGTTGTAACTCTTAAATTCCATTATAATAAAAATGTTTTACTTTAGTGGAACTTTAAAACAAAGTAAGTACACCATTAAAAATAGTTTCCTAGGGGCGCCTGGGTGGCTCAATCCATTAAGCAGCTGACTCTTGATTTTCAGCTTGGGTCATGATCATGGTTTGGGAGATTGAGCCCTGAGTGGCTATGCACTGACAGTGTGGAGCCTGCTTGGGATTCTCTCTTTCCCTCTCTCTCTGGCTCACCCCTGTGCTCTCTCTAGTTCTCTCTCCCTCTCTCTCTCTCAAAATAAATAAATAAACTTAAAAATATATCTATTTTCCTAGACTGCAAGCTCTGAGTTTCAACAGAAGGTTGAATTTCTCTCTCTAGGAAATTACTATAAGGAAAAAAGTACCTACTTTATTTATTATGTTAGAAAGAGCATGCAAGTAGGGGAGAGGGCCCGAGGGGGAGAGAATCCTAAGCAAGCTCCACACTCAGCAGGAGTCAGACGCAGAACTTGATCCCACAACTCTGGGATCATGACCTGAGCCACACTCAAGAGTTGGACACTCAATCAAATGGCCCACCCAGGCACACCAGAAAAAAAGTATTTTAAATCAAATGAGGAACATTTAGAAGGGCTTTAAAAACCTTTCCCCTGTCTCTCTCTTCCATTAAAGTTCTAGATCTTTTAGGGCCTTCTTTGGTGGTGGGCAGTTTGGGAAAGTCACCTTGGTTTAAACAATGAATAGCTGGATTTTCTTTCTTAAAAGTTACAACCAGCACTCTGAGGGCATCAATTCAATTCATCCAAAGAAAACTTATCTTGCTAAAGTATTTCCCACTAACATGGTATCCTTTTTTTTTAATATTTAACTTTTTAAGTAGACTCCACAACCAACATGGGGCTCAAACTCACAACGCCAGGATTAAGAGTTGCAAGCTCTGCCAACTGAGCAAGCCAGGTGCTCCCAATATACGGCATTCTTCACAGAATTTCTTTTCTAGGGTGGCTCAGTCAGTTAAGTGTCTGACTCTGGATTTTGGCTCAGGTCACGATCCCACGGTTCGTGAGATTGAGCCTTACATAGGGCTCTGTGCTGACAGCATAGAGCCTGCTTGGGATTCTCCTCTCCCTCTCTCTCTGCCCCTCCCCTGCTTGCAAGCAGCTGCATGCATGCATTGTCTCTCTCTCTCCAAATAAATGAACATCTAAAACAAATAATTTCTTTTCTAACATGAAAGTGGAATGAAAAAGATGATCAAAAAATAAATTAACTGAAATAAAGAGACGAAGACTAACAGGTTGTAACTCTTCTTTTGCAACAGGGCTGGAAATAAGCAACTGAACAATCGTCACATGTGCCCTGCAGAGGGGCCCACTAGGTAAATGACAGTACAAGGAAACATGACAATTTGAGAGCTTTCTTTACATGACTTTCTTCCCCTAAGAAGTTCTCATAGACCTTATGTAGTAAGGTCTCAGGTTAAGGAACAGCAGCTGTCAGGAGCCACCAAATCAGGATCCTCAAAGACCACTCAGTCCCTGGGGCCAAGCCCTTTTGCACCCACCTCGTCATCACTGTTGGACGTCTCAGAGTCTGAGGAGGCTGTAGGCTGACTCACAGGTGGCTCTTTCTCCTCGGAATCACTGCGCTTCCGCTTTGCCAGGGACAAGAGCTCCTAACAGGGCAGAAGTAGACACGTGAGTTTTGTTCAACAGAGAGAAACATTCAAGAACAGCAAAATGCCTACGTTCCCTAGATCTCCTCTACCTCTTTGTGCTTTCCATCGAAAAATGTCATCATGGGAACTTTAAAGCACACAAATAGACTAAGTGCCAGTATTCCTAACCACTGAAGAAATGTTTTCAATATCTGTCCTTTTCTTCTTAAAGGGAAATGTATGTCTGATATGGAAAAGTGACTAGAAAACTAAACTGGAGGTTACCCCCAAATTGTCACCATTTCCTCTATATGCTACAGAAGCACCAATTCTGAGGAACTGATATAAGAACCATGTTTTCAAAGGTAATTTGCTCACTGATCCTACTGGTATAGCTAACTAATATCAAAGCATTCTCTTACTACAATTCATGGGAAAACTGGCATTTGTGGGCTGTTCTGAATAAGCTGAAAAACTTCAAGTTTCCAAGATCATTTTTTATTTTGAATGTTTGAATCAGAAAAAAATGAGGTACATTTTTGGTGTTTAATCTGAAGTCTGATAACAAGCAGTGCTAGCTTCTACATGAGAATCCTAACTCGACAACCCACATGTTCCCATTCACCACCTCTGCCTTGTCCTGGTCATTTGTGACAGATCAGAAGGGGAAGGATGTACCAGTAAGTGTCATGGCCACAACCAGAATCTGCTCTCTTAACATGGTTCCTTTCTCCAGTTACTTCTTGCCAACTCAGACCAGTCACCCAAAATTGCTACAAAAGGACACTTCCATGGTTCTTGATCTCTGTAGTATCAGCCCCAGTCCAAAATTATACTGTCCTTACTCAGCGTCAGGTACTTTTCTAAGTATCTAACATTTCATCTTCATGACAACCTTGAGATAAGTGCTTTTATCATCCTCATTTGAAGATAAAAAAACTAAGCAGCAGGAGGGGTTAAATACCTTACCCAGAGAAACACAGCTAGTACATGACAGAGCCAGGATTCAAACTAGTGGCAAAGAATCCTAGCTCCAAATTCAGTCACGGTCTACTGGCCTAAAACATTTTTCCCCTGTGTCAAAAAAGAGAAAAATACAACTAATAAATACTAGCAGTATTATTTCTTGATGATGGTGGTGCTATACAATTATAGGTCAAGTGCCTAGATGGATTTTAAAATAATAGACTGCAACAAAGTATCTACTTTCTTCTTCCAGTCTCTTTCTATTTTAGGAGTATACTCTCCTTGGCCAGAATGAGAAAATGACCTTCTCAGATTAACAACTGACCTGCTCTCTTCTTCATAAGCAGTCATGAAATGTCACTCTTCTCAATTCATTGAAGTGACCTGGCACACCAACTTTGTGAAAAGGCTGAAGATCTTAAGAACAATGTACTTTTTCACTCCAAAATAGTAACTTCCATTTGTCAAATGCAAATTACAGCAATATGTATATGTGTTTATGGTCTTTTAAAAAAACTTGAAGGGGTGCCTGGCTGGCTCAATCAGTGGAGCAAGTGACTCCTGATCTCGGGGCTGTGAGTTCGAGCTCCACACTGGAGGTAGAAATTACTTAAAAATCACATCTTTAAAAAATTTTTAAACTTGCGGTGTAATTTACATCAAGTACATTTTATCTTTTCTTAGGTATAAGTTCTATGAATTTTGACAAATGCATACAGTTTTACCATTCCCACCCCATCAAGATGTAAGACAGTTCCATCATCCTCACAAATATTGCTGTTATTTGCATTTGATCAATAGGAGTCACAGTTTTGGTATTTAAAAAAAAAAGACTGTTCTTACAATCTTCAGCCTTTTCGGGGCACCTGGGTGGCTCAGTCGGTTAAACAATCTTCAGCCTTTTCAGGAAATCAGTGCTCTTCATATTCTTTCCTCCATCTCTCAACAAACATAGACCTCTTTTCTGACCCTACCGATAGATCTACTTATTGTAGAATACCACATAAATAGAAGCATATAGTATATAGCCTTTTGAGTCTGGCTTCTTTACTTAGCAAAATTCATTTGAGATTCACCCATGTTGAAGTAGATATCAACAGTTTATTTCTTTTTATTGTTAAGGAGTATTCCATCATGTAGATGTACTATATTTACCAGCTGAAAAACATTTGGGTTGTTTCCATTTTGGGGTAATTCATGTTCATATACAGGTTTCTGTGTAAATATAAGCTTCTGTTTCACTTGGGTATATACCTAGAAGGGGGATTTCTGAGTTATATGGTAATTGGCACATGGCCACTACTATTCCCCCCCCCGCCACATTACCTTAATGCAAATTTATAAAATTCAGAAAGATTTCTGATCAGTTATCTCTTTCCTGACCCACTGAGGTTCCCATATGCTCTAGAAATGTGTTTTAACACCAAGTCACTATAACAGGGATGTGGACACCTAGCAATCAAATCCTACTCTGAAACATTAGCTATTACAAGCAGTAGGCATCCATTAAAGGTTACTGTAACTAAAGAGTTGAAATGTTAATACTGCCTTCCTGTTAAAGAAGTTCCACTCTAGGGGCACCTGGGTGGCTCAGTCGGTTAGGCAGCTGACTCTTGGTTTTGGCTTGGGTCATGATCTCATGGTTCGTGAGTTTGAGCCTGACATCAGGCTCTGTGCTGTCAGTGTGGAGCCTGCTTGGGATTTCTCTCTCTCCCTCACTCTCTGCCCCTCCCCCACTAGAGTTTATACTACTGTATACTAAAAACCTAACAAATGACTCTCTTTCATCAACAAACAACTGCATCTGATAGACATAGTCCCTCTTCTCCTAAGTCATTAAATACCATATTAACAATAGTATGGTGACACAAAGACTTTAACAGTGTGAAAGATAACCTTTCCACAAGTTAAGAACTGCACAAGAAGTTACTAGGGAAGCAAATGTCAAGGCTACTCTATAGTTAAGTCCCTTAGTTTACTGAGAGCTTATCAAGTACAGCCAATGTGCAACGGAAAGGTCTTTCCAACATGCATATGTGAAGAGACCATCATCAGATTTACTACTTGTGGGGCTAACTGATCCAACACCTGGACCTGAAAAAGCCAATCTAAAACTGATTCATGCATAGGGTATAGGGCCATCTGCAGCTCTCTCCTGCTAGCCCAATTCAACTCTACCACACTGGTTGAGATGTTTCTGTGTGTCCAGTGGTTCTTTCTCACGACTGTCCCTGTAATTCATCTCATCCAATGAAAAACTTTCCTACTTCTCTGGGTATTTGTCTAAGGGAATGGTGGTCAGGAGTGCCAGCATGAGATATCAAGTTTAAAATGAACTAAAGATGTGCTTAAATTAAGGCCAGTGCCCAACATACTATAGGTCTGGCTGTGCAAGATGCCCCATCTGGCTTCTAGAGCAGTTTCATTAACATTGCTTAGAAGCCATATTTAACATTAAACTAGCTTGCCAAGACCAAGACCCTAAAATAAAGCAAGTCTAACTGCGCTAACGTAATGGTTATTAAAAAAGCATCATTCTGGTTAAGATTAGAATTCTAATCCATCAATACATGATGACTCATAAAACCTTAAGATTTTATTCCCCCACCCCATCACTCACAGTATACATTTTGTGATGTCATGTCAGGATCAATCAGTAATAAAGCAACTTAGCTCCTTCTTACTTACTTAAAGGAAATTAAATCTCCTCCCTTTAATCAAACCTCCCATGAACACAGGAAGGTGGGATACGTAGTCTGCACCCCAGAAATGAGAATAAAAGCCTACAGGGATAAGCCTCAGAGGTTTTTATGGCTAATTAGCATGCTGAGCTCTTTTTCACTTATTCATTTCACAATAACTACTATAAATAATTACTACCAGCTAGCCAGACCAAAAATCTTGGTTTGCTCAGGACTATCCTGGTTTTAGTGTTGCAAGTCCTGAATTCTAGGAAATTCCTCAGTTCCAGGCAAACCAGGATGGATGGTCACCCTACTACCAGCACCTACTATATACCACCAGGCCCTGGAGACAGTCATCAAAAAAGACAGGGCACCTGGGTAGCTCAGTTGGTTAACTGTCCAATTCTGGCTCATGTTATGATCTCATGGTTCGTGAGTTTGAGCCCTGCATTGGGCTCTCTCTTGTGAGCACACAGCCCACTTCAGATTCTCTGTTCCCCTCTCTGTCCCTCTCCCATTCTCTCTCAAAAATAAGTAAACACGAAAAATTATTTTAAAGATATATAGTCCTTGACCTCATACAATTTAAAATTGAGTGAGGGAGACACACAATAAACAAGAAACAATTTGGGGTGGCTGGGTGGCTCAGTTGGTTAAGAGTCCAACGTTGGCTCAGGTCATGATCTCACAGTTCATGGGTTCAAGCCCCACTCTGTGCTAACAGCTGAGATCCTGGAGCTTGCTTCAGATTCTGTGTCTCCCTCTCTCGCTGGCCCTCCCCTGCTCACACTCTTGTCTCTTTCTCTCACTTTGTCTCTCTCTCTCTCTCTCTTAAAATAAAATAAAGACAGAAAAAAATTTTTAAAAAAGGAAACAATTCATTATACCTTATGGTAAGTGCTAAGAAGGTAGCAAATAAAGTGAATGGGGAATGTATCTGTGATAGGGTGATCTGTGGAGGCTTCTCTGAAGCAATGGCATTTAAGCGGAGACTAGAAACTTTAAAAGAGGAAAGAGAGGTGCAGTTTTCTGGTCAGAGATCTCCAGATGGAATAGCTAAGGCCCTGAAGCTAGCAACTGCTTAGCTTATTTGAACAACTGAAAGAGAACCAGTGTGAGTGGAGATTAGCAGGCAAAGGGGAGAATGGAGTAGGGCTGGTAAGAGGTAAAAAGAAAACAGATCATTTCAAGGTTTACAAAGCAGGATCAAGAGCATGCATCTTATCTGAAGGCAATGAATGGGGGGCCATCGAATTTTAGGAGGAGTACATCTCCAGATGTTTTTTAAAAGAGCACTCAAATGACAGAGGAAGAGACCAGAGGGGCCAGGGTTCAAGTGCAGAAAGGAGTCAGAAGAATCCACAGCAGTGTTACCAGAGTGGATGGTGACTTGGACAAGGAACAGAGAGAAGAGGGAGGACTAGAGGGATACTGAAGGAAGAGTGTTAATTCACACAGGTTTAAATTTGCGATGTTCATTCTTTTTCTTTCTTTTCTATAGAAACTGTAGGTAGAAGAGCAAGATTCCAAGGACAGACACTGGTTACTTTTCTGTAGTAAGGAATGGAGCCATTGTGTGTACGTATGTTTTTGGGACAGGGAGGTTTTCTGGTTTGTTGAAAGTGTTTCAACAAGCATCTACTATTTTTTTTAAAGCATCTACTATTTTTATTGAAAGAAAACAAATCAAAACAATGAACATATACACAAAAACCCTTCTGAAGTAATTCCAAAGTGGCAGTATAACAATCCTTTATGTTTCACATGATTAGTACTAAATGTGGCAACGTATCCTTCCAATTTGCAGCCAAGTAATTATAATTGTAGATAAAATACTGAGTTCTATAAATGCCCACAATGTTATAAAACAGACAAAATCACTTTTCAACCCATTCAAAATATACATAAAAAAATTTCTATTGTTATTTGCTCTTACTTAGTTCTCTCCTCTAATATACTTTCTAATGCACATTTCTTCTACCCTTTAAAGGGATATTAGTATTAAATCATGTTGGAGCAAGAACCTCAAATTGACACTATATCCTATCTCTGAGTAACCTTTCTGTAACCAGAAAAGTCAAAAAACTTTCCACCATGGATATGCCAAGCAGCATTTGTATATTCAACAAAGGTTTATTAAGTGCCTATTCTCTGTCAAGCAGGCATTAATATTATTACTTTTAAAAATATTCCCTTTAGAAGTGCCTGGGTGAGGGATGCCTGGGTGGCTCAGTCGGTTAAGCCTCTAACTTCGGCTCAGGTCAGATCTCACGTTCGTGGGTTCGAGCCCCGCTTAAGGCTCTGTGCTGACATCTAGCTCAGAGCCTGGAGCCTGCTTCCGGTTCTGTGTCTCCTCTCTCTGGCCCTGCCCCTCTCATGCTCTGTCTCTCTCTGTATCAAAAATAAAACATTAAAAAAAAAAGTGTCTGAGTGGCACAATTGGTTGAGCATCTGACTCTTGATTTCAGCTCAGGTCATGATCTCGCAGTTCATGGGTTCAAACCCCACATCAGGCTCTGTGGTGACAGTGCAGAGTCTGCCTGGGATTCTCTCTCCTTCCCTCTCTGCCTGCCCATGCACATGTTCTCTCTCAAAATAAACAAATAAACTTAAAAAAAAAACCTGGAGAGACAGGAATAAAGAAAATATTTTTTTTTAATATGTATTTTGAGAGAGAGACTGAGAGGGGGCAGAAAGAGAGGGAGAGACAATCTGAAGCAGGCCCCATGCTGTTGGCACAGAACAAAACACAGGGCTCGAACCCACGAACCTTGAGATCATGAACTGCGTTGTAAGCTTAACCAATTGAGACACCCAGTTGCCCCTCCAGCCTTTTTTTTTCTAAAGAGGGATCCATGCCCAACATGGGATGCAAACTCATCACCCCAAGATCAAGAGTCACATGCTCTACCAACTGAACCAGCCAGGCCCCGAACACACATTATTTTCAACTATCTACTTGATATTTCTACTTAAATATATCACAGGCAACTTTAAACTCTATACCCAAGACTGAATTTATTTATTTACATTTTAAAAAATGTTTATTTATTTTGAGAGAAAAAGGGAAGGGGCAGAGAGGGGGAGAGAATCCAAAGCCGGCTCTGCACTGCCAGTAATGAGCCCGATGTGGGGCTCGAACTCACAAACCATGAGATCATGACCTGAGCCAAAGCTTAACCAACTGAGCCACCCAGACACCGCCCTCCCATGCTCTTTACCTTTAAACTTGATCTCCCCAGGGTTCTCCATCTCAGGCCAGAACCTCCTCTTCCTCGTCTTCAACATTCAATCATCAAGTCCTCTCACTTAATCCTTAATATTATGTCCAATCCAATCTACTTTCTGTTGTCTAAGTACCATACCAGTCCAAGACAAGCATTCATTTAACAAACATTGACAGGGTATCTGCTGCATACCAGGCATGTCCTAGGTGCAGGGATACTATGGTAAATTGCCTTTGCCTTCCTGGAGTTTCCATTCTAATGGAACTTATGGTCTCCACCATCTCTCACCTGGACTCCTCTCTCTACCACCTAACAAGTGTCCTTTCTCCAGATCACTCTCCACATAACAGCCTAGACAAACTTTTTAAAGGACGAGTCTGGGGGCGCCTGGGTGACTCAGTAGGTTGAGTGTCCAACTTCGGCTCAGGTCATGATCTCACGGTTGGTGGGTTCAAGCCCTGCATCGGGCTCTGGGCAGACAGCTCAGAGCCTGGAGCTTGTCTTTGAATTTTATGTCTCCCTCTCTCTCTGACCCTTTCCTGCTCATGCTGTCTCTCTCTCTCTCTCTCTCTCTCTCAAAAAATAAGTAAAACATTAAAAAAAATTTTAAAGACAAGTGTGAACATCTCTTCCAGCTTAAAATACTTCAGTGGTTTCTCATTACGCTAAGAAGCAAGTCCAAAGTCCTTAACATTGCCAACATGCCCTACCAGTAACTGAAACTTTTTAAGCCCAGCCCACAATAAGCTCAATGATATCTCAAGAGCCAATATATACGAGAAATATAGGTTTCAAAGAGCATACTCTCTTTTACTAAGTCTGACACCTGATTTGTCTTTTCTGTAAGATTTTATTTTTTTAAGGTAATCTCTATACCCGACATGGGGCTTAAACTCACAACCCCAAGATCAAGAGTCACATGCTATAATGACTGAACCAGCTAGGTGCTCCTGATGTTTTCTACTTGATTCAATTTCATTTTCATTTTTAATGCTGGCGTGATTCATTATACTGACTTTTCCATCTTCAGAGGGTCCAAATAGAGACTACTGCAGCTTTAATTGTACTTTCTCTCTCCAACTTGTATTCCCGTCACTGTGTGTTTCTTTCAGTTTCATTAGGGTGCTAGGTCCTTCCTGCCCCAGTGCTTCTGTGCATTCTGGTCCCTCAACCATGAACACTCAACATGTCTTTGTGCTCTTCAGTCTTCTAATCTTTTCCTTAACACATATTCCAGGTCTCAGTTTAAGTGTCACTCCCTCCAGGATTACTTGTCACACTCTCACAATATCCCTGCTCTTCCCTCATAGCCTCTAGCAAAACTGAGGATGTGGCTCTTTGAACAATGCTTGCCCTCCTCCTCTTCCTCCTCCCCCTCCTCTTCTTTCTCTCTCTCTCTCTCCCCTCTAAGCTCCCTAAAGGTGGATACTGCTTCCATTTTGTTCACCCAATAATAGCCCTAGTGCCTAGCACTGTCTAGCATATTTATTGAAAGATAAACAATCTGTGCCCTTGGGGAAATTACAGTCTAGGCAGGGAGCAATAAATATACCAATAGATTTGGGGTTGAAAGATCTGTTTTGAATTTTTCTTAAAAGCCTCTCTGGTAAACCTCCCAGGGGACTCCATCTTCTCTACACAGAAAAGGTGAGTGAAATTAGCAAAAGAGTTATATCAAGCTAGATGCAACATTATAACACAAATATAAAAACTTCAGGAGTCAACACAACACGGACACTTCTCACAAGTTCTTCATCCTAGACTTCTACCAAATTCTGCTCCTAATATAAAGAAGACTATGAGAGGCACAACTTCTAAAGTTCCCAACTTTTATGGGGAACGTTCATAGAAGGACACTTTATAACAATGGTATTTCTTACACAGGTCTAAAAATAACTCCTCAGAAAAATACTTAGGGGCCTATTCTTTAAAAGACAAACTTAATTATTGCTACTTCAAGTATCAGGAGCAGAGAAAAAGAAGACATGACAACATAGTCACCATTTTAAATAGGATATGAAATTATGAAGTAAGGCATTCTAGTATGCATGTAGCTCAATTTTCTTTTCCTGAGATAGGCAAAGTTTTTATAAATACTGAGTTATATTGATTTGAATAAAGAACTCTTATTACTTTATGACCTTTGGATACTTTCCATTTTCTAAGACACTGAATAAATATTATTCCATTAAGAGCAACACACTTTATTTCCATGCAAGTACGTGATGGAGTAAACAAACAAACAAACAAACAAACAAACTGGGTTTGTCTCAAACTCTTTTCTAAGAGGTACCAAAAGCAAGTATCTTCAGGATTTGCAGTTCTAAAATGTTGAAGAAAGGGTGTGCCCAACATAAAAAAATAAGGGCACTATCAGGTCATATGTTAAAAGAAATCCTTCAAATTCTCAAAGATCTGAGTTTTAAAAACCCATTAAAGTTAAAACAAAAATTTTTTAAATGTTTATTTTTGAGAGACAGAGAGAGACAGCACGAGCAGGGGAGGGTCAGAGAGAGAGGGAGACACAGAATCTGAAGCAGGCTCCAGGCTCTGAGCTAGCTGTCAGCATAGAGCCCGATGCGGGGCTCGAACCCACGAACCGTGAGAACGTGACCTGAGCCGAAGTCGGACGCTTAACCGACTGAGCCACTCAGGCGCCCCAAAGTTAAAACAATTTAAAACTACTCTGATTCAGTTACTGCACACCTTTCTTCCCATCATGAAGAAAGGAAAAAGAAATAGGCCTCAGTAAAATGCATCCCAACAATTCAAACAGCTTCAGAGATTTAGAAAAGCCAACAGCTTTGCCATCTCAAATATACCTGTTACATTTCTTCAGTTCTGCATACACCATGCCTGGGATAGGGAGCTATTTCTCTCCCAAACTCCTTAGAGCATCTTACTAAAAAGATTAACTTGCACAGACAGTGGTCTCAATCATTAACATAAATAAGTATCTGAATGTACTTCCTAACAATGCAGAGTCAAGGGCTCCATCCCCAGAGGGTCTGATTTGGTAGGTCTGGGATGGGAGCCCCTGCAAAGTACATTTTAAGTAAGCAACTCAGACAGCTTCTGACACAGGTTGTCCTCCTCCCACCACCAGAAGAACCAGCATAGAAGGCTCACCTGCCTCACTTTCAGCAAGGACTAAGCTGGAAGTAATACTTCTAACATAACGGCTTAGGTTCCCACCTGGAAACCCAGGGACAAAGGACCTCGTTTCTAACAGTGCTTCACTCACAGTGGACCTTAGATTTGTCACAGTTTGCTCTTTTCCACAAGAACCTTACACTAGACAGCAAATATGATGTTCCACCTCCAATGAAGAACCAGAACCAGACTGAAGTGGCCCAAACTATCTTGGTTAGCAAAGCCTGGGATGCATTAATTTTGTTCTGAGGATTCCAAAGACCCCCAAACCAGCCTGACTTGGAACTTCTGCTAAAGATCTCTGGTGAAAACTTCTAAGGGGCAGAGATCTTTGTTTTTGATTCCTCTGAGAGCCTGGCACAGCAATGAACAGATAGAAGGCACTGGTGCCTATGTTAGGATGTACAGGGAAAGGGAATTGTGATCTGGTTCCCATCTGATGAAAGAATGTCAATGAGAGTGGTTGCAGAGAAAGTTGAAATTGCTGTTACATTGTATTAGGTATTACTTACAAATTTTATGCTAATTTCTCTTTAATTATGATAATTTCTTTAATAAATAGATAAAGCTGGGTTTAAAGTTGCAAACCCTTCCAGTATCCACTTTGGAAAGGCTCTTTGTGGATCAAGTAGAACCTCTCTACCACAAAAGGAAGCTCTCAATTCATTTCATTTGTTAGAATTCTGTGGAAAATCACTGTGGACAGAGTAATCTGCAGCTTAGTTCATTCATCAGTCTCAGAGCACTTTACCAAGGAGCTCCCAAAATACCTTTTTTTTTTTAATTTTTTAATGTTTATTTATGTTTTTGAGAGAAAGACAGAGCACGAGTGGGGAAGGGACAGAGAGAGGAGACACAGAATCTGAACCAGGCTCTACGCTCTGAGCTGTCAGCACAGAGCCTGATGTGGGGCTCAAACTCACGAACTGTGAGATCATGACCTGAGCTGAAGTGAGATGCTTAGCCAACTGAGCCACCCAGGTGCCCCCAAAATATCTTTTTAAGTGATGTAACAATTTCCTCTGAACTATTCGATAAGCTTTACAAACATGAATTCTAGCAACATGGAAAATGACCGTGAAACATCATTCTTATTCTGCATTATAAAATATTAAAAGTCTAACAGACTAAGTTTGTATAGTGAAGAGTATGGACCTTGCAGTCATGCATATACGGAGTTCAAATTCTAATTCTACCATTAACAACTTGTGTGAATCTAGATAAGTTACTTCTTGAATCTCCATTTTCCTCATATGTAAATTAGGGGAAATGATACCAACTTCATCATCATTTGAAAACTTGACAATGTAAGTAAAGCACTAAATTCAGGTTGACTAGTTCACCTACATTTCTAGATCAGAAAAAAAAGTTCTAATCCTAAGTGCCAGTCTAAAATTATCAACCAAACTTTTCCAAACCAAGAACATTTTTTTTATACTTTTATAAATTTCAGGAGCCTTTCAGTTCTGATCCCCAAACAAGGTTTTCTTCCTTTGATAAAGCCCCACTACCTTCCCACCTCCATAGCACCATTTTCAAAACAGTCCTCTTTTTTTTTCAACACATTTTCAGTCTTCCCAAAAAGTTCACCCCTTTCATGGCTTAACATTTTAGTCCTGAGACCTCTGGCCTAATCCAAAGAACCACGAACAAGCCATTTACACAAAAGCCTTAGTTTGCAAGTGCTTGTACCGATTTTACATCTTACAAATATTTGATTCTCATTAATATCCCAATTAGATACTCAAAGCTAATGTATACAGAATTTACAGCTACAGCCAAAAGATACATAGCAAAGGGCGCCTTGGTGGCTCAGTCGGTTAAGCGTCCGGCTTCAGCTAAGGTTATGATCTCAAGGTTGGTTCGAGCCCCGCATCTAACAGCTAGCTCAGAGCCTGGAGCCTGCTTCAGATTCTGTATCTCCCTCTCTCTGCCCCTCCCCTGCTCGCACCGTCTCTCTCTGTCTCTCAAAAATAATAAATAAATAAATAAGATACATAGCAAGAAAACAGCATAACCAGCCTAGAACTCAAAATTTCAGATTCTAAATTCACCACTCTCTCTACTCAACTTACAAAGCTACTACCTCTTGCATATTCTTTCTTCATCTCTCTTGTTCACAAAATATAGGAAGAATCCTCTTTGAATCTTCTAGTATCACTAGTGCACTGCTAAAAGGCAGCTTCCGCCCTACAGTATTTTCTAGGATACAAAAACAGTTCAACCCTTTAGGGCAGTGAGACCGAAAGTTATTTTCAATGGCTCCTGCACAATCTTCAAATAAGAAAGAATTCTGGGATGCTTCATTAAAAGAGTCGAGGCCTCAGCCTTCCATATCCTCCTATATATTTCTCCTATATATAGTCCTTCCATATCCTCCTATATATTTCTCCATTTCTGCCCGCTTTCCTCCTCCCAAGAGTTTCCTTCGGTCTGACATC
Organism: Suricata suricatta; assembly: GCF_006229205.1. Taxonomy (NCBI): domain Eukaryota; kingdom Metazoa; phylum Chordata; class Mammalia; order Carnivora; family Herpestidae; genus Suricata; species Suricata suricatta. The sequence goes on along the minus strand of NC_043708.1, from coordinate 81,656,026 downwards.
TCAACAGGGACCCTTCTCAACCACAAACGACCCTAGTTGCCAAATAGATTTGTGCCCACAGCTAAGTCTTCCTCATCAAGCAAGGCAGAGGTTCCCCGGGACGTTTAAGAGTGTCCCTCCTCTTGGTCCACACCCCTTGTCTGAAAAACTTCATCTTCCAGAGCCCACACCTTCTCGTCCCCCGCCCCCACCACCCCACACTCACCCTTTCACCTCCTCCCAAATCTCCCAGCCTCCTGGGTTGGCGGGCGATACTTCCTATCTCTCTGGGCCCGCATCGCCCGGCCGGCAGCCCGCCCCTCCGATCTGGCCACAGAAGATCACGGACCGGTCTGGTTCCCCGAGCCAGAGGCCCACCAGCCTGGTCCCTGCCCCGCCTCCCGGCCCAAGGCGCCAAGTCCTCGGGGCTCCTTCTCCAGGCCCCGGCCGGACTCCGAGGGCCCCGGGCGCTGCGAGGAACACAAGAAGTAGGTGGCAGCGGAGGTCAGCGCACGGGGCGGATCGGGAGATCTGGCCGGGAGGCCCCGGGCCCGGCCAGTTCCCGGCTCCCGTGGCCCGGACTCAGCCCTCCCGCTCCGCCGGCCCGCGCCTCCGCGGCCTGCCCTCACCTGATCCAGGTTCTCATCGCTGCCGCTGTCCTCCGTGTCCGAGTCGATCACGACGCGGCCTTTCCGCTTCTTTACCATGGTGGTCCCCCGGCTCCCACGCCGGACGCCGCCCGGACTCCCCTCTTGCCCGCCTGCCAGTGGGACCGCCACTGCCGCCGCCGCCGCCGCCGCCGCC
>NC_043708.1:81625492-81655143 GCF_006229205.1 Suricata suricatta | reverse complement strand
TCGACCCACACAAAGGCGACCGCGCATGCGCGCTCCGCTCCGCCCCTGGCCCCGCCCCCCGCTCGTCGCACGCCGTTCGCCGGAGCCCGGAGCCCCGCCCTACCCCACCCCCGACGCAGCGTGGGAGGCGGAGCCCAGTACAGGGTTGGGTTCCGGGCAGTGGAGATTGGTCTGGTACCCTTCGCGGGCGCCGGGAAACGTTGGGTGTGTCTCCTCTACGGGGATGAATCTTGGTGTGCTACGTATCTGTCGTGGACAGGGGCTACAAGCATCTGGGCTGCGGAGCATCTCTCTGACAAGTCTTTCCACTGGCTCACACTGATGGAATGTCGAGGGCGATGTTAAGCACCTCCTGGAAGGACACAAGTTGGCTGGACCATGTTGTGGACATCCGTCGGGGATTAAGCCTGTCTACCTGGACTGTGCAAGTGACACCCGAGCTGGAACCTGGAGGATGCATCCGAGTTACCCAAAAAAAGACGAGAAGGAAAAGGGTTCCAAGCAGAGAACCGCGTGGGCAAAGGCCTGTAGATAACTGAAAAAATTGGGTTCAGGGAACTGAAAGTTCATTATGGAACACAGAATATGTTGTGTGTGAAGGGACACAGCGGCCACATTACTCAGTGCCTATTAAGCTATAATCATAAGTTTGAACTTAAGTATTGAAAATTTTTAAACTGAAGAATGACGTGTTTTGTGTTTTAGAAAGATTACTCTGAACGCAGTTTGATGAATGAATTAGAAGAGAGGAAACCTAAAGGCGAGGAGACCACTTAAGCTCTTGGTATCATTATGGCAAGAGGTGATGGTGCCCCAAACCAAGGAAGAGTCAGTGGATATGGAGAGAAGTGGATGGATTCTGGATCATTTGGAAGCTAGAATGCCCAGGAATTGAATATTAGTTGGGAGAAGGGTAAGGTGAAATCCCAAACATAATGCTTAGAATTTGGCTAGGAATCTAACCTTCCTGGTGGTGAGTGCGCCCTTCATCAAGATAAGGAACATAAGTGTTAAGGAGGTTTGGGAGACTGGTGTTTGCAGGAAATAAGTTCGGTTGTTTGCTTGTTGAAGTCACCTGATTAAACGGGCAACTTCAGAGGCGCCTGGCCAGCTCAGTAGATGGAGCATGCAACTCTTGATCTTGGGTTATGAGTTTGAGCCCCATGTTGGGCAGAGAGATTACTTGAAAAAATAAAAGGGCAATTTCACAAGTGATTTCTATGTAGGATTTGGAATATAGAGTAGGAGCATAAGCAATAGTAATTTGAAAATGTTCTCAAAACTTTAGGGGAGTCCATTAATTCTTTATTCTGGTAGTAAACTTAGGAGTTAGACTCCAGTCTTCTCTGCGGATTACTGGGCACAGGCAAGCTGAGGAATCCGTGCTCTCTGGCTCCCTTTTTCTTTTCCCTTATACTGTCTAAATTTTATTTTCTCCAGTAAGTTACAATACATACCACAAATGTGCATGCCATAAAATGGTAATAAAAGAAAATATCATACCAGGCTTAGAGGAATCCCTAGAAGTAAACACATACCTAATTGTTCAGTTTGCTTCCAGTTAGCTTGAAAATGTGTTCCTGACTAAGATAGAGAAAACTACCTGACTAAGGCCCAATTATCTCTTTACTCCAAAAGATTTTTCCTAAGACATAACCCCTAGATCACTCTCCAACCTATCCTTGGAACTGAGCCCATGGCCAGAATAACTCAAAATGACCAGGCTAGTTTCCCTATTCCTAGCCACCCTGAATTTTGGTGGCTTTCTGTGAGGACCCTCTTTAAATGTATTACTAGAAGAAAACCAGGGTCTCCTGGATGCCTCAGTTGGTTAAGCATCCAGACTTCTGCTCATGTCATGATCTCATGGTTAATGAATTTGGGCCCTGCATAGGGCTCCATACTTATAGTGGGGACCCTGCTTGGGATTCTCTCTCTGCCCCCACCCGCTCTCTCAAAAAAAAAAAAACCAAACTTAAAAAAAAAAGTCAGTGGCCCTTGCCTGCAATTAACAAAGATAAGTTCTAAGGCACCTGGTGGGCTTAGTTGGGATAACATGTGACTCCAATCTTGGGGTCTTCAGGCCCCATGCTGAGTGTAGAGATTGCCTAAAAACTCAAAACAGGGGGGTTTGTTCTTTCTTTGAGTGAAATCTATTGATTTCAATCTTTCTTCAAGGGATCTTCCTCTTTTTTTTTTTTTTTTAACGCTTATTTATTTTTGAGAGAGAGGGAGGCAGAGAATCTGAAGCAGGCTCGGTGCTGACAGCAGAGGCTTAGCAGGGCTCAAACTCAGGAACAGTGAGATCACAACCCAAACCAAAGTCAGATGCTTAACCAACTGAACCACCCAGGCGCCCCTGCAAGGGATCTTCTAATGATTCATGAGCTGGAGTTAGTCCACATTGAGACTAGACTGTCTAATTTGAATGAATAAACATACTGTACTCTCAGTATGGCTTCCAGAGAACCCAACCTGAAAGTTTTCCCTTAGTAAATGAGAATAATGATAATATCTGCCTCTTTGGGTTGTAATAAAGTTTAGATTAGTTAACATATGTAAAAAAAAGTGCTAAGAATACTTCCTGGCATAGAGTAAGCCCTCAATAAATATCAGCTAGAATATTTTTTTCTGATTGTAAAAATTATTTCTACTGGGGCCCCTGGTTGGCTCAGTTGGTAGAGCATGTGAATCATGATCTCAGGGTCATGAGTTCAAGCTCCACGTTGGATGTAGAGATTACTTTTAAAAAAGTATTCCTACTGGGGTGCCTGCGTGGCTCAGTCAGTTAAGCATCCTGACCTCTGCTCAGGTTATGATCTCATGGTTGCTGAGGTCGATCCCCACACCGGGCTCTCTGCTGTCAGCACAGAGCTCACTTTGGATCCTTTGTCTGTGCCCCCCCCACTCACTCTGCCCCTCCCCCATTTGTTCATTCTTTCTCTCTCTCCCTCCCTCAAATAAATAAATTAAAAAAAAACCTTAGGGGTGCCTGGGTGACTCAGTCGGTTAAGCGTCTGACTTTGGTTCGGATCATGATCTTGTGTTTCGTGGATTCAAGCCCCACATAGGGCTCTGTGCTGACAACTTGGAGCCTCAGGCCTGCTTCAGATTCTGTATTTCCCTCTCTCTCTGCTCCAACTCCACTAGTGCTCTCTCTCTCTCTCAAAAATAAGTAAACATTAAAAATTTTTTAATTAAGTAAAAATTAAAAACTTAAAAAACATTGAAAGAAAGTATCACTACTTATTGTAAATAAATCGAAGGACAGAAAAGTATAAAGGAGGGGTGCCTGGGTGGTTTCAGTCAGTTAAACGTTAGGATCTCATGGTTTGTTAGTTTGAGGCCTGCATCAGACTCTGTGCTGACAGCTTAGAGCCTGGAGCCTACTTCGGGTTCTGTCTCTGTCTCTCTGCCCCTCCACTGTTTGTGTTTTCTCTCTTTATCTATCTATCTATGTATCTATCTATCTATCTCTATCTCAAAAATAAATAAACATTTAAAGAAAATTTTTAAATAAAAATAAAAGTGTAAAGGAAAAAGAACTATGTAAAATTCTACCATCCCAAGATATACACCCACTTTACCAAAATAATTGTTTACATATGCATATATTTGTTCAACATATACTTACCAAGTACTTACTATATGCCTAACCTCAGGCATTGAGCTAGATACTGAAGACGATTGATAAGTGATCAAGACGATTCCTGCTCTCAAGAGCTTACATTTATACACACACACACATTGCAAAAGGCATGCACTTAAATTTTTTTTAATGTTTATTTTTGAGATTCAGAGACAGAGCATGAGTGGGGTAGGGGCAAATAGGGAGACACAGAATCGGAAGCAGGCCCCAGGCTCTGAGCTATCAGCACAGAGCCCGATACAGGGCTCGAATTCACAAACCATGAGATCAAGGCCTGAGCTGAAGTCAGATACTTAACTGAGCCATCCAGGTGCCCCAGGCATGCACTTTTAAACTGCTTTGAGGGGGCATCTGGGTGGCTCAGTAGGTTAAGCGTCTGACTTCGGTTCAGGTCATTATTTCACGGTTCGTGGGTTCAAGCCCTGTGTTGGGCTCTGTGCCGACAGCTGGCTCAGAGCCTGGAGGCTGTCTTCAGATCCTGTGACTCCTCTCTCTGTCCCTCCTGTGCTCATGCTGTCTCTCTCTCTCTCTCAAAAAAATAAATTAAAAACATTAAAAAATTTTAAATCCTCTGAGGACCCCTTTTTATGGAGACCAGATCAGAGGACACAAGACATTTTTAACATCTGTTGTTTAAGAAAATGCAAAATGACAAAAACTATGGATTCACTAATAATTTTAAGTGGACTTGTATTCTGTTCCTTACAACAATATCTAAAAATATACTTGAAAATGGCGATACAAAGGGTGCTTGGCTGGTGAAGTCAGTGGAACATGTGACTCTTGATCCTAGGGTTGTGTGTTCGAATCCCACGTTGGTTGTAGAGATTACTTAAAATCTTTAAGGAGTGCCTGGGTGGCTCAGTTGGTTAAGTGTCCAACTTGGGCTCAGGTCATGATCTCACAGTTTGTGGCCTCAAACCCGGTGTCAGGCTTTGTGCTGACAGCTTAGAGCCTGCTTGAGATTTTCTCTCCTCCTTTCTCTCTGTCTCTCTGCCCTGCCCCTGCTCTCTCTTTCTCTCTCTTCTCTCTCTCTCTTAAAATAAATAAATAAATAAAATATTTTTAAGAAAATGACAATGCATGTATGTATGTAGACCTTGAGAGAAGGATAGGGGAAATGATTACTGGGTAGTTTACCATGGTGTTTTGAGGTCCTCCTTTTGGTTACCTGATCATCTCTTAATTAATGAGTTTAGGTCTGAAAACAGGCTGAGATCCACAGGTGGGCAGGAATGTCACTTTTCAATGGGGCAACTGCCCTCAGCCCCCGATCAACTAACCTTGATTTCTTCTGATTGAAAATTGAGAAGTACCCTGTTAGTCCTTGCAGATGCTGTATTCTGTTAACCATCTCGATAGTTCTCTGAGGCTGAGGAGTCTCTGGCTGGCACTCCACGCTTTCTGCTGAGGAGTCTCTGGCTGGACTCCACGCTTTCTGCTTATTATAACAATTCCATCTACCTGGTTTCTGGTAGTTAAGTGCTGCCATCTGGCCTCTTGTTTTAAGTTCCTATCACCCGGTTGCTGTGAGTGAGCTTAGTTTTGAAACAGTGTTTCTCCTACTGTCAGTCCTGGCCTGCATCTTTAGTATGCACTGAACTTTCAGTGATGCCCGTGTACCTCTTTACCCTCTCATTCCTTATGGCCTTGGTAAGTAGAGTATCCTCTTAATCTTCCCATGAACATAATCCTTCAATGGGATTTACAACCTTCTACAGTACATCTACTTCACTGTGCTTCTCTGAGTTTGTAAATCCCTTCCTACACTATCTTGTCTTGGCAATTCTGACTTTTTTTTTTTAATTCATGTGGACTGTAGTTTTCTATGCTTCTAAGAGCCATTCTCGTAGCACATTTGCACCATTTCCTGGGTCCTTGGCAGAGTGATAAATGCTGTAACTCAGGAGAATGCTCCCAAATCAATAAACTCTCCCTAATCCAATTTTATTATCTGGTCCTCATGATCTAGAACCTGCAGAATCCAGTCCCTTGCTACTCTCCCAGCTCCTGCCATTACATGCTTGGCTAGTTCTTGCAGCTTCCTTGGGGGATAGTGCCTTAATGAGTTCCTCCCTTATGAGGCCCACTGGATAATATAGTGTTTTAACCCTGGTTATCAACCTAGTGTCCCAGAGGGAGGTGAGAGCAGACCTTGAGAATGGCACATGCAGTCCTATAGGGTATAGTCTTCGCTTTGTCTACAAACAAAAGGGGAGTGCTGGATGATGGGGCTATTTCTGCATGGTGAGAGAGTTCAGGAGAATCTGGGAATTCAGGATCTTCAGGGGCACCAATCAAATATTTCCACCCCATGTATCATGTGGGGTTATTTCCCAACTAGGGTCTTCGGCCAACTTACCTTACCTGGGAGTTTAACATTATTGGATCTTCAGACTATTTTGATTATTATTCTGGGCCTCAGCTTTCCCTGCCCTCCCCTCCACGATAGGTGTTGACGCTCTCTTCATACACCACTAAGGAGGCCCTCTGGCTTTAACACGTGGCTTTCCAAACAGTGACCCAATTTCACTATTCTTATAGTTATGAAGGTCCCCATATTTTATCTGATACGTCAAACCAGCTAGTACATTCCCTTCTGCCAGCATAGCATCCCTAGTTACCACTGATAAAATATTTAACAATTGGACCACCAGATGTTCATTTCCAGCCGTGTGGTATGTGACCCTGCTTCTAAACATCATTTTATTGTCTGCTTTCTCAGATTACTCCTACCACCAATCATTGTAGGTCGGGTTCTCCAAAAAGCAGAGCTCTGAGATGTAGTTTAATGTACAGGATATTTATTAGGCAGTGTCCCTAGAATTGACAACCAAAGAAGGGGGGAAACTGGGAGAAGTAGAGCTGCAGTGTGTACCTGACAAGTGTCAACTAGTCACATGGGCAATCCAAAGCCAAAACAGATGGTGATTTGTCCCACACTGGATTGAAATGGCCAGAACTTTATAGCCCTGCCCCAGTCAGTCATTAGATTTAGGCCAGGTGGGAAGGCTATGACCTTGAAGATAGTGTCTCTCTGCAGCATAACCAAAAGCTGAAGTATCCGAAACCTAAATGCTATCATTTGGGCCAGCAAGTCCCTCCTTACTGGATGTCAAATTTCCGTGTCCTTCTAGAAACTGAGGCATGGAGAGGTTCCCAGGGCCACATAGTTTGTAAGTAATGGAACAAATCTGACTCTAGGATGGTGCTCTTAAATTTTTTTTTTTGACATTTTGTTCATTTTTTGAGAGATGGAGACAGAACGCTAGCTGGAGAGAGGCAGAGAGAGAGAGGGAAACACAGAATCTGAAGCAGGCTTTAGGCTCTGAGCTGTCAGCACAGAGCCGGATGTGGGGCTTGAACCCACAAACTGTGAGATCATGACCTGAGCCAAAGATGGATGCTTAACTGACTGAGCCAACCAGGCGCCACATTAGGATGGTGCTCTTAACCACCACCAGCAATTCTTTGCCTCTCCCTGGTCTGGTACCCAAGCAGCTACAGCCTGCTTACTTAAAGCAATCCATAGCCAAAAGTATGGCTAGGAATGGGGGAGTTATCTAATGTCCTTCTAGGCTGAAGGAGAGAGGGGACCTAAGCCCCTACTCATACTCTCCCACAAGCCCACCAGTGATGTTCTAGACTCCCACAGTTTGGAGAAAATGTCACTTCACGGTCTCCAAATCCATCTGCATTGAAGTCCCTGTTTCCCAAGCAGCCGTCTAATCCAAGAAAGCTTCTCCTCATGGGAATAGGCTGTATTGCTTGGCAGACAGACACACTGCTCATGGTAAATTGTTAGTAATCTTACAAATCATTCTGCCTTTGGTTAAAGGAACTGGTTCACCAAAGCCCGATCACTTTTCAGTGATGAAATGAACAGGCAAATTTTGAGGAGAGGTGACCACCTGGGGAGACTCTGAGCTCAGTGTCACCTTCAGCATAATGCCCTGCTTTTCTTGTATGGCTCCTTCCTTTTTCCCCTCTTACTTCTCTGCCTTGGACTGGATGAGTGTCTTTTTTAACCTAAAATCATCTTCTAATACCACACTGTGTGAATGAAATCATATTTGCCCACCCACTCTCATGTACTTCTGGGTTTCTGTATTACTGCTGGAGTGTGGCATGCTAAAACTCCTTTGCTGCACTGTGCTATTTTTTTTTTTTAGAGGAAGAAGAAGGAGAAGATCCAAAAAAGGAGGAAGGAAAAAAGAGGAAAAGATGAAATCAAAAGGGAAGGAAGAAGGTAAACTCCTACTGTATTGAGGGCAGAGCTTACAGTCCAGGTTTCTTTCAGTGTCTCCTCTAGGCTCTTTCTTTATTCATTCAACAAGTGTTTGTCTTTTTTGGGGGGTGGGGGTTGATGCCAGGAAGTGCCACACCTGTTTCTAGGTTCTGTTCCTTCAAGTAAAGTGTAATTTGGAGAGCTGCAGGAGAATGGGAGGCATGTTTCAATCACTCCCAGGCCCTTTTAAATTAATTTTTTGAAATAAAAAAGTTGATGTGTACTGTTTGTAAATAAGAACTACAAATACAAAAGTGCATAAAGTAAAAAGGAAGCTCTCATCCTCATTTCCCTTCTCTCCTAATCTCATTCCCCAAGAATAACTCCTAGGACCAGTTTGGTATATATTGTTCCAAACCTTTTGGGACACATACGTAAACACATCCCAAAAACAGGATCATACAACAAGTACTATCCTATAGTAACCTCTCCCAGCAGTGCTAGTCTGGCTTGACAGCCAGGCCAAGGGGGCATAAAGGAGTCAGAAAACGCTATGTGACACTACAAGGTAATGTCTACCCCCATCAGCCTGAGTGCATGACTAAGTTGTACATATCCACTGAAACCAGGGCTTCCCTCTGGTGGATGAGAACTGATTTTAAGACTTTATGAAGTCAGCCCTCTCTCTGGCCTCTCTCAGTATAGCTGCATGTTTCATAACCTTTGGTTCCTACCTTAGCATGCATAACAGATGTACATACCCTGATGGGTCCTCTGTACTTACCACCACCCCAAACCCTCAAGAAAGCATGTCAGAATGCCAGAGGTGAACAGTATGCTCTATAAGGATAACCTTATATCTTTAAAATTATTTTATAGGGGTGTCTGTATAGCTCAGTTGGTTGAGCATCTGTCTGACTCTTGATTTCAGCTCATGTCGTAATCCTAGGGTCGTGGGATCAATCCCTGCATCAGGCTCATGTTGAACATGGAATGTGCTCAAGATATTTTCTCTCTCTCTCTCTCTCTTTCTGTCTCTCTCTCTCTCTGTACCTGGGTGGCTTTCAGTTAAGTGTCAGATTCTTGATTTCAGCTCAGGTCATGATTTCATGGTTCCTGAGATGGAGCCCTGTGTAAGGCTCTGTGTGATAGCATGCAGTCTGCTTGGGATTCTCACTCTCTTCTTCTCTCTCTCTCTCTGTACCTCCCCTGTGTGTACATGTGCTCTCTCTCTCTCTCTCAAAATAAATAAATGAACTTAAGAAAAAGATTCTTTCTCTCCCTCTGCCCCTCTCCCCCCATTTGTGCTCTCTCTAAAAATATTAAAAAATAAAATTATTTTGGTATTTGCCAACGTTTTAGTATGATTAATTATTCTTGAGACCTGTATCATAACTGTAACACTCAGGAACACTAATACAAATGAATTCCATAATTTAAATTCTTTATCAAAAGCCAAACTTGTGGTTTATTTAGCAACAACCAAGATTCTCTGATGTATTATTACATTTAGGTGTTAAACATTCAATTGAGTACCTGTTCTGTGCCAGGCACTGAACTGGGTGCCAAGTAAACAGAGGTGAACACATCATCCTCATTTACGATCTCATAACATGGTTATTGAACTTTATTGAACACAGCCAAGCTTACTTTCACTCATGCAGTGTCTGCTGTGGCTCTCAGAGGCACTCTAGGGCAACTGTCCTCTTCTTGTTGGATTAGTGATGCAGGGTGTTTCGATGCTGCGGTGCCTTCATCTCAGTATATACTCTCACAGTAACTGCAGCGGAGGAAGAGAACATTGGATGGTCTGAAAGTCAAAATGAAATGCTTTGGCCTGAAATGGATAAATGTCATTTCTGTTCATAATCCATTTGCCAGAACCAGTCGTACGTTATGGCTGCCTAATTGTAAGGAGGCTGAGAGGTATAATCTTCCAATGTGCCTGGAGGGGTAGAAAAACTAGATAGGGGTGCCTGGGTGGCTCAGTCGGTTAAGCCTCCGACTTCAGACCAGGTCATGATCTCACCTTTGTGGGTTCGAGCCCCGCGTCGGGCTCTGTGCTGACAGCTCAGAGCCTGGAGCTATTTCTGATTCTGTGTCTCCCTCTCTCACTGCCTGTGCCTGCTCATGCTCTGTCTCTCTCTGTGTCAAAATTATATAAAACATTTAAAAAAGTTTAAAAAAAAAAAGAAAAACTAGAAAGAAAACCCTAGAAAATTCTACCTTATTAATATGTATGGATATACTTGCTCATAACAAATTTCATCTTAAAAACTTTTTTAAGTTTATTTATTTTGAGAGAGACAAAGACAACACTAGTGGGGAGGGGCAGAGAAAGAGGGAGACAGAGAATCTCAAGCAAGCTCTGTATTGCCAGCGCAGAACCTGACACAGGACTTGAACTCACGAACCCGGGAGATCATAACCTGAGCCAAAACCACGTGTTGGAAGCTTAACCAACTGAGCCACCCAGGTACCTCAACAAATGTCATTTCTTATTGTGGGTCACAGTAAAAAAAAAAAAATCTTTGAGAAAATACTGCTTCTTTCCCTCTGTCCTCACCACACCCTGCAATCCAAAGACATGCATAGACTTACCAGACCTGCATTCAGAGTCCATTACTTCTGTGAACTTAGTCAGGTCACTTAACCTCTCTGAGCTTCATTTGCCTCAGAGGCAAAAAAAGGGAAATCTTTTATAAGATTGTTGTAAGACATAAGAGACATGATATAGTAAATATTTAGATCCAGGCTTTACTGAGGGTGTGGATTTAGTCAATAGAAATTGTCACCGTCTGCCAATCAGAACTCTTACATTTCTTCAGATACAATGTCTGTTGCATAACGCCATGCCTTTCCGCATGTGTGCTTCCTTCCCTGGCTTTATTTTCCTCCTCTCTGCCTGTTAAATGCTTCATCATTCAGTACTCGTCATGTCCTTCCTCTCAGAACTGTTCCTTAAGGTGAGCAAAATAAGCAGATATGATACAGATAGTGGATAATGAGCACGTACCCTGGAGATAACTGGCAGTCATGGTGTGAATCCCAGCTCCACCACTTCACCAGCTAGGATAGGCCTGCAACTAGCAAGTTACTTAGTATTTCTAAGACTCAGTTTACTCACCTGTGAAACAGGTTTAATATTAGTACCTACTTCACAGGATCATTGGGAGGAATAAAAGGGAAAATACCCCCAAAATGTTAAGTTCAATGTCTGGCTCATTAGTGTTCATTACAGTCTTCATTACACCATCCCTGAAACTGGTACCTGCTAGAATTGCTCTCACACTGTGCTGCTATCATTTGTTTGGTGCCATGCCCTGTACTAGACTATGTACTTGCTGAGCACGGCCCCAGAGTTCAACAATAATAGCTAGGGGTTTTTTTTTTGAACACTTATTAAAAATCCTAAGAAATATGCTAAGCACTTTACATATATTATATCATTTAGTGTTAATTGGAAACTATATCAAGATCCTTATACCTATTAAGTAAGTTTGGCCAGGGCTGGACGACACCTCTGCCTCTTTTCTCTCTGCAACATAGATAGCTGCAGGGTTTTACTCATTCACATCCTAATGCACAGCAACTACAATGTCCTCTGGTTCCAGGTCTCCAGATGATGCTTTAAAGGTTCATTTCGCGGGCGCCTGGGTGGCTCAGTCGGTTAAGCCTCCGGCTTCAGCTCAGGTCAGATCTCATGTTCGTGGGTTCAAGCCCCGCATCAGGCTCTGTGCTGAGAGCTAGCTCAGCGCCTGGAGCCTGCTTCCGGTTCTGTGTCTCCTTCTCTCTCTGCCTCTCCCCCTCTCATGCTCTGTCTCTCTCTCTATCAAAAATAAATTAAAAAAAAAAAAGGTTCATTTCGCTTTGAGTGAGGCGGCAACTCTGTAGTGGCCTGTTCTTGATCTGCTTCACTGTGTTTCTTTTGTCATGTTATCATTTGAAGGCATTGACTGCCCTGTGTCTATAAAAAGATAGACCATCCTCTATTAGCTCCATTTCTAATTTGGATGGGTTTCAGTTTTGTTATGAACAAAGCTACAGTTACATTCTGGTGAAGCCTACTACTTGGATACTCCTGGGAGGCTAAGAAAGAAGATAGCACAGACCTAGTTGGGTTAATCAAAATAATAATATCTCTCAACCCTTTATCTTTATTCCCACACATCATGGCTGCATCCTCTCTTTTGCCTGCCATTCCCACATTGTTCCTTCTTGATTTGATCAATTTCCCTCCCTTCAGCTTCCCTTTCTCCACTGCTAATGAATACACACTGGTTTCCCACACTTAAACAGTTAATGAATAGGGAAATGCAAATCAGAACCACAATGAGATATCACTTCATATACTTTAGGATGGCTCTTCTTTTCTTTTTTTTAAATTCTTTATGTCTTTTATTTATTTTTGAGAGATAGAGGGAGACAGCACGAGCAGGGGAGGTTCAGAGAGAGAGGGAGACACAGAATCTGAAGCCGGTTCCAGGCTCTGAGCTAGCTGTCAGCACAGAGCCTGACGCGGGGCCCGAACCCACAAACCATGAGATCATGACCTGAGCCGAAGCCGGCCACTCAAACGACTGAGCCACCCAGGCGCCCCTAGGATGGCTCTTCTAAAAAAAAGAAACACAAATAGAAAATAACAAGTGTTGCTGAAGAAGTAGAGAAAATGAAACTCCTGTGCATGGGAATATCAGATGATGGGAATGTCAGATGGTGCAGCCACTATAGAAATCATTAGGGTCATTTCTTAAAATGTTAATTAGGCTCCATGCCCAACATGTGGCTTGAACTTATGACCCTGAGATCTGGAGTTGCATGCTCTAACAAATGAGCCATCCAGGTGCCTTGATTCCTCACATCTTAAACATAGAATTACCATTTGGGTTTAATAACCAAAAGAGTGAAAGCAGAGACTTGAACACATATTTGTACACTTATGTTCATAGTAGCATTTTTCACAATGTGCAAAAGGTGGAAATAAGCCAAGTTGCCAACAATAATGAATAGAAAAAGTGTGGAAAGTACATACAATGGAATGTTATTCACCCTTAAAGAGAAAGGGCGTTCTGGCACATGCTACAGTATGGTTGAACCTTGAATATATTATACAAAGTGAAGTAAGTCAGACACGGAAGAGCAAATATTGTATGACAGGCATCCCTGTCATATACTTTAAACTATAAATCTTTGGGGCACCTGGATGGTTCAGTCTGTTAAGCATCAACTCTTGATTTCAGCTCAGGTCATGAGCTAATAGCTCGGGTCATGAGCTAATGTTAATGAGATTGAGCCCTGTGTCTGGCTCTGTGTGGACAGCTCAGAGCCTGCTTGAGATTCTCTCTCTCCTTCTCCTTCTGCCCCTCCCTTGCTTGCACAGGCTCTCTCTCTCTCTCTCTCTCTCTCTCTCTCTCTCTCTAAATAAATAAACATTTAATAAAGTATATGACAAAATCACTACTTTCAAGATTTTACCCTCCTGTTGAAGAGAAAAAGATTTGTACATGTAAAACAATGAATGAGCAGTCTAGTTTTCATTTGAACATAATTGTTAGTGTTACAGTATAAAGCATAAGTATCATAGGGTATCAGAAGGAAAGCAATCATGAGATGAACCCATTAGGGAAAGTTTCTAAAGAAAACATGGGATTTAAGGTGTGTTCCCTTTTTTAAAGTTTATTTTATTATTTTGAGAGGGAAAGAGAGCATGCAGGGGACTGGCAGAGAGAGAGGGAGAGAGAGAATCTCAAGCAGGCTCCACATGGAGACCAGCACAGAGGTGTTAGACCCTAAATTACCAACCATTGTTTTCACTTGCCCACTTCATTCTGGTAACCCTAGGAAGGTAACTCGATAAACCTGTTTCTTAAGGTTCTGTTAAAGCAATCCCACCTGAAAAAGGCAAAGTCAACAGGTGAAAGTCATCTAGTCACTGCCCTGAGGTATAATTAGCTACCACCAAAGGCTGTAAGATGGTGATTGGTTACTCGGCTTATATAAACCCTGAGAGTCTTCTGCTCTGTGGGGTGCTCTTCTGAGGAATTACACCTGTTCGGGAGGGGCTGTTCGGCTGAACTAAAATAAGCACCTAGTAACCAACTCCATTTGTGTTCGTGGCTTCCATTCTCGGTGACTCGTATTGGGAAATAGGGTCCAAAAGAGGTAGATCCCATGAACAGCGAGATCATGACCTGAGGCAAAAACAAGAGTCAGATCCTTAATCCATTGAGCCCCTCAGACACTTCTAAGGTGTGTTCTAAATGGGTGGAGTCAATGTATCAATTAGAACCTACTGGTTGCTAGTGATAGAAACCCAACTCTGATATGGGTAAAAGAATTTGTGCTTAGAAGTCAGGGAAAGACTAAATGGCCAAGCCATGGGAAGATAATAGATGCAGCTGAGCCTCAGGAACAACCAGAACTGACAATATAAATGTTGAATGGGTCTCCGTTTATCCTTCCATGACCGTCTTTCTCAGCACCTTGATTTCATTTTCTCTTGCTACAAAACCACTTTTCTTCACAGTTTTACCAGTCAGCGAATCAGTTCTGCAGGAGCCACCAGGGTTAGACAGACTGTTTTCCAGTTTTACAGCAAAAAACCCCTCTGGGAATGACCTGATTGACCAGATCAGATGCTTACCACTGGACCAATCAGCTAAAGTAGGAGGAAGGGAGAGTCACATAAACACTTGAGATCAAAGTTTGGGAGGCAGAAGAGGGAGAAATGCTGGGCAGAAAAAATGTTAACTCCAATATGTGGAGCAATGAGTGTGGTGTAGGTAGACAGGAGCTAGGATGAGAAACAGGGTTAGAATGAAGGGCATAGATGGTATAGGAGATTTTGAAGGGCTTAAAATTTATGCATTGGAATATCTGGAGGCCAAAGGAATTTGGTGTCAACTCTGGGTGCCATATTGCAAACTGATAAGAACAGATACTACACTTGATCTTAGCCAAAAGGCCGAGAAGTGATGGGTGCCATATTTTAAAGTGGAAGCAGACAAACTATTGTGTTCAGAGTAGGGCAATCAGTAGATTGAATGTCAATTTGTATAAGGGCAATAACTATAGGGATATTTCTGGTTTTGGAAGGAAGGAGTGAAAATTCAGAGACGGCAAAGGGAATTCAGTAGGATGTAGGGTTGGTAAGAAAAGGTTTAAGAAGTAAGGATTTCCAGATTAGAAGGATGTGGGCATTTACAGAAACAGGAACATCAGAGGAGTTAATATAAATAAATATGATACATTCAGTTTTAGACATGCTGAATTTGAGATGCTAGTGGTGAATCCCACAGCTGGAACTGCTATCAAAGATTGGAAATGGGGGCACCTGAGTGGCTCTGTCAGGTTAAGTACCTGACTCTTAATTTCAGCTCAGGTCATAATCTCAGGTTTGTGATTTCCAGTCCCATGTCAGTCTCTGAGCTGACAGTGTGGAGCCTGTTTGGGATTCTCTCTCTCTCTCTCTCTCTCTCTCTCTCTCTCTCTCTCTCTCTCTCTCTCTCTGTCTTTTAAATTTCATAAAATATAAATAAAAAATAAAAAGCTCTTCCTTAAAAAAAAGAGGTTGGAAATGTATGCTGGGATTTAGGGAAGGAGATGAAACTGTACATAACTCATTTCTGAAATGAAAGAATCAGTGGTGGAGGCAGCTGTGGAAGGTTCAAGGTGGTAGGAGAACTAGGCAAGTTATCAGTCTAGAAAAGTCAAAAGCAGAATTTCAAGGAAGAGGTGGTGGAGAGGAAACAAGTGATGGAGGAAACTTGGAAAAGCCAATGAATTGTACTTGGTGGGGTCTTTCCAGAACGTTGGGAAAGACCGGAGTTAATTGCCGGGGGGTATAATTCATTCAGATACTTTCTAAGAGCTTAATTCCTGCTAGCACAATGCTAATTCCTGGGGACAGGAGGAACAGCATAGTTCTGGACCCAAGAAGCTCACAGGTCGCAGAGGAAGTGAGAAGTGAATACTTAAGATACTATGTTGAAACGGCTTCAAGATTGGTGTGCATTGGATACAGTAGAAGTTCTGCAGAACGGGTGACCCTACTAGGGCAGCATTTGGGGAGGACTGGAACAACAGTTTGCTGTCCAGGTGCGTGGTGCGTTTCCAAAGATGCCGCGGGGGCGATTTCAAGGAGATCCGGTCCTCTTATTCCATGTGCTGCTCTTAGGTTGTTTGCTGGAAGAGGCGGCAAGAGGGGACCCTGGTGCCCAGGGGCGAAAGGACGTTAGCAGTATTTGGGTCCTATTTGAAAGATGCGAGGTCGAGTTTGCAGCCTGAAGCAGGTATGCAGAAAGGGAAGGAGAAAAGCTTCTCTAAATCTGCCCCCACTTTTTCACACAGGGCAGAAAAGATCAGAAGGAGTGGAAGCGCAACCCTTTGGGAGACTCGTCGACCAAAACCCTCAATTCGCCTGGCTCCGGGGAAATCTTTTTACTCTTTTCCCGACTGAGCCTCAACCGGAACTCGAGTGCCCTAGGCCTGGTTTGACGCCGGACTGGAAAAGCAGATGGACCCACACGAAGGAAGTGGAGTACCCGGTCGGGAAAAGCGGAGACTCAGGTGGAAATCACTCGCGACTGCCGGTGGAGAGGCCAGCGGGCACCGGCGGGTTGTTGGCGGGTCCGGGACGTGAGAGGGCCACACAGGCCTAGCAGGTGAGGCCTGGCGGGGCTGCCTCGCCTCGGCACGGTCCCAACCGCTCCCCCGAGTCAGACCCGGAGTTAAAACACGGGAGCTCTAGGGTTAGTTTTGCCACTTACTAGCTGTATGATCTCGGGTAATTTATTCTTGGAACCTCCGTTTCCTCGTCTTTGTAATGGGAACAATTAGTTATAGCATCTCTCTCAGGGTTGTTGTGAGGAGTCACTGAAATATACCTACAACAGTGTCTAGCACATGGTAAGCCCTGGATATATAATCTTTACTAAGACTACTCTGTTTTAGCTCTGTGAGTTCCGTTCCCGTCAAAATTCATCAACTTCGGCCCAGGAGTATCCAGTTGATGGGTTTTACTTTACTGGTAAAAATACGAAGCAAAAATTTATAATTAAATTTACATTATTAGATAAGTAATAGCACTACTGATGGTTTGGAAAATAGGGTGAATAATGCTACTCATAATCCCATCCTACATACATTTAAGTCTTTTATCGCCCCTCCCAAAGCTTTTTTGTCTTTGCTTCTAATATTTGCCAGCAATTTGGACTCCTCCTTATTTGCCACTTAGTAATGTAGCCGGTGGTTGGGGTTCATGAGAATCTTTTAGGATTGTACAAATTCCATTTTATAGGATTATCATTTATTTCCTAAATTCCTTTATATGTATAGATAAAATTAAGCACAGTGAGGAAAATGGAAATATTACCCGTGATTCCAGGACCTCAGTTCAACTTTTTAATTTCCTAGTTCCCTTCTATTTTTAGTCTATGTGAAAATATACCGTTTACACGGTGTTCATTTATCCAGCAAATACTATTGGGTATCAGTTATGTTTAAGACATGGTACTTATGATTAAGGAGGTCAGAGTGACATAGATAAAAACACTTTTCTAATACTATGTAAGGGCTGAAAGAGGGGTAGGAACAGGTTCTTACGGGAATATGGAAGAAGAATAATGTCATTGCCCCCTAGTGGAAGGCCACCAGGACCATGCCTGTAGTTGAATATGAGTTTATCACAGAGAGAAAACCATGGGACATCTCAGTAAGAATGTTAAAAGGTAATTATTATTCGATTTAGGTTTGTGTTAAGTGATTTTGGGGAAAGTAGTCTGGAAGTGGAGGTAATTCTATGGGAATCTGAAATCTATATAGAATTAGGCTAATGAAATGACTGGTCAAGATAAACCAGTCATTCAACACACCTGGGTGACTCAGTCCGTTAAGTTTCCAGACTCTTAACTTTGGTTCAGGTCATGATCTCACAGTTTGTGAGATCCAGCCCAGCATCCGGCTGTGCTCTGACAGTGCGGAGCCTGCTTGGGATTCTTTAATTTTTGCTCTCTGCCCCATCCCGCTCACTTACACACAGTCTTTCTCAAAATAAACTTAAAAAAAAAAAAAAGATATGCTAGTCATTTGTATTAGCCATGATAGAATATTTGGTCACTTTTTTGGTTTCAACAGTGGAAACTTTTTTTTTGTACGTTTTTCAGACAGGATTACAGTTCGTCTTTCTTTAATTATTATTTTATAATTTTAGAGAGAGCGTGGGTAAGCAGGGGAGAGGGGCAGAGGGAGAGAAACTGAGAATCTTAAGCAGGCTCCATGCTCAATGCAGAGCCTCACACAGGGCTTTATCCTATAACCCTGGGATCATGACCTGAACCGAAATCAAGAATCAGATGCTCAGCCGGCTGAGCCACCCAGGTACCCCTACAGTTAGTCTTGATGGAGCTGAGGTTATTGCCCATGGATATGAAGAGAAATCAGGTCAGGAGCTGGGCACATTTTGGAGGGCCTTGTGTACTATTTTAGAAGTTTGAGTTTCTGGAGGGGAACTGCTGACTTATTATAAGGGGAGTGCAGTCTTACTTAGACAAATCGCTTTTGTTGCCTGGCAAAGGATAGAGATAGAGGAGATCAGAGACAGGGAGATGTGCTAGAACTTTGCTACTTAAAGCAGTTGGTCTATGGGCTAATGACAAGGGCATCACTTTGGGGCTTGTTAGAAATGCAGAATCTCAGGCATTATCCTATACCTATTAAATCAGAATGTGCATTTTAAAGTGATTAAAAATAGTTTTTAATGCTTATTCATTTTTCAGAGAGACAGAGTACAAGTGGAGGAAAGGCAGAGAAGAGAGGGAGACATAGAATCCAAAGCACGCTACAGGCTTCTAGCTTTCAGCCCTGAGCCTGATACGGGGCTCAAACTCACAAACCATGAGATCATAACCTGAACAGAATTTGGATGCTTAACTGACTCAGCCAGAATCTTCACTTTAACAAAAATCTCCTATGATTCATAGGCATTTAAAAAACTTTTTAGCACATATATTTTTTTAAAATTTTAATGTTTATTATTTATTTTTGAGAGAGACACACACACACACAGAGCATGAGCAGGGGAGGGACAGACAGAGAGGGAGACACAGAATCTGAAGCAGGCTCCAGGCTCCAAACTGTCAGCACAGAACCCTGTGTGGGGCTCGAACTCATAAACTGGGAGATCATGACCTGAGCTGAAGTTGGATGCTTAACCAACTGAGCCACCCAGGCACCCCTATTATTTTTAAATGTTTGTTTATTTTGAGAGACGAGTGAACAGAGAGAGAGGGAGAAACAGTCCCAAGCATGTTCTGCTCTGTCAGCTCAGAGCCCAGCATGGGGCTCTATCTCACGAACTGTGAGATCATGACCTGAGCCAAAGTCAAGAGCTGGATGCTTAACCCACTGAGACGGACCAGTTCATAGGCACTTTAAAGTTTGAGAAGGCCTTTGTTGCAGAGTTAACAGTAGTTCTGATAAGAAGCAATAACAACCTGATGAACCAAGGCACTGATTGAAGAAGTGGAGAATTATGGAGGTATTATTAAACAAATTACAAGTTTCCTGCTTGCCTGGCCCCATCCTGGGAGTGGAAGTACCACAGTGAGGATGGTCTCCCCAACCAGACTGGAAGGGTCTTGATAGAAGAATAACAAGGAGGGGCGCCTGGGTGGCTCAGTCAGTTAAGCGTCTGACTTTGGCTCAGGTCATGATCCTACGGTTCATGGGTTCAAGCCCCACGTTGGGCTCTGTGCTGACAGCTCAGAACCTGGAGCCTGCTTCAGATTCTGTGTCTCCCTCTCTCTCTGGCCCTCCCCTGCTCATGCTCTGTCTCTCTCTCACAAAAAATAAATAAATGTTAAAAATATTAAAAAAATAAAAAAATTAAAATCCAGCATAAAAATTTGCTTTAAGATGAACACAATCTTTTAAAACTTTTTATTTTTTAAGTTTCTTTATCCAAGTTAGCATATAGTGCAATTTCAGGAGTAGATTCCTTAATGCCCCTCACCCATTTAGCCCATCGCCCCTCACAATCCCTCCAGTAACCCTCTGTTTGTTCTCTGTATTTAAGAGTCTCTTATGTTTTGTCCTTCTCGCTGTTTTTATATTATTTTTGCTTCCCTTCCCTTATGTTCATCAGTTTAGTATCTTAAATTCCTCACGAGTGAAGTCATATGATATTTGTCTTTTTCTGACTAATTTCACTTAGCATAGTACCCTCTAGTTGCAAATAGCAAGATTTCATTCTTTTTGAT
Source organism: Suricata suricatta (assembly GCF_006229205.1). Classification (NCBI taxonomy): domain Eukaryota; kingdom Metazoa; phylum Chordata; class Mammalia; order Carnivora; family Herpestidae; genus Suricata; species Suricata suricatta. Next base: position 81,635,009 of record NC_043708.1, on the reverse strand, counting down.
TGCTTAGTAGTACTCTGTTATATATATATATATATATATATATATATATATATATATACATACACACCACATCTTCTTTATCCATTCATCCAAGATGAACACAACCTTTTGAAGCACATACTTGGATTATTTTGGGGTAATAATTGACTCCATAAAGGGGGCCTGTGTTTCTCTTCGTTTTGTCATTTTTCATGAGGCATTGGGATGCTTTATATACCACACAAACAATATTATGCTCATATTAGGCCCTGGGAAGTGTAAAGAATTAGAAAATAAGTTTATTAATTTCACAATACATGTCTTTGTTGAATTTGAAATTGTGGTGCAGTCATTGCTACCCTGGTAACTCTTCAATGTCTTTTCTGTTCTAGGTGGAATTGAGCTATTTGCTGAAGCTTCTTTCCCTCATAGCTCAGAGAGAAATTTACATTTGGACATTATCTTACCATGGCTTTGGTTCACAAGTTTCTGAGTGGCACTTATATGTTCAGAAAATGCCCAAAGCCAGGTGTTGCCTCATGTCCATTTTTGGGTACTCGCTTTGTAGACTATTGTTCTAGTAGTCTTCAGAAACCCGTGGCTGGTCCTGGTAAAAACTCCTCTGAAGGAGATTTGCAAGGACATCACCAGAGAGAAGTTGCTTTGAATATAACTTCTCCAGAGGAGAAATCCGAAGTTAGTTTTGATAAAGCAATTAAAGACGAAATAAAGAGCCATTTTAGGCGTTTGAAGGATGATATTGTGAATTATTGGATAGGCCCTGAAGGCCGCCCTCTGCATGAAGTCTTGCTGGAACAAGCCAAGGTCGTCTGGCAATTCCGTGGAAAAGAGGACTTAGATAAGTGGATAGTGACTTCTGATAAGACGATAGGAGGCAGAAGTGAAGTGTTCCTGAAGATGGGTAAGAATAATCAGAGTGCACTGCTGTATGGAACTCTGAGCTCTGAGGCGCCTAAGGATGGGGAAAGTGGCCGCAGTGGGTACTGTGCAATGATATCCAGGATTCCAAGGGTAAGTGAAGCCCCAGAGCGTCAGTGTTCCATTGAATGGGGGTGAATTTCTTTGTAGCATGAACTGTAGCAGATAACATTTTCGTTTGTTTTTTAAACAAAATACTTTTTTTTTAGGTTTATTTTTTATTTTGAGAGACTGAGAGCACGAGTGGGGGGAGGAGCACAGAGAAAGGGAGGGAGAGAGAATCCCATTGTGGGGCTCGAGCTCATGAACTGTGAGATTATGAACTGAGCCAAAATCAAGATACTTAACTGAGTCACCCAGGTGCCCCAAGAGATAGTTTTTATTTCTGTAAATGAAAACTCCTGGCAGGTCATCTCTGTCATTGGGGGGTAAGTAACTACAGGGCACAGGTGTAAAGCAAAAGCATTTGGGGGAAGTGGTTCCTGAAGAAGGGCTACTTATTTCTGGGCATCATTTTGGGTCAGGGTGGGGCCTTCTTATGTTTGAGGAGGCCTGAGGTGTCAGACATTTGAACAGTGATCTCAGGAGATGTGTGTCTTCTTTAATAGACTGCAAACCCTGTGACGGCCAGAGGTTCCTTAGGGTAGATGCAGGATCAGCATGTTGCTTTTTTTTTTTTAAGTAAACTTCATATTTTAGAATAGTTTGAGTTACTGAAAAGTTGTGCAGATGGTACAGAAGGCTCCATATGCCCCTCACTCAGCTTCTCCAGTTATTGCCATCTTACATTGCTGCAGTACATTTGTCACAGTTAGGAAACCAACATTAGTACATTACTATTAACTAATTCCAGACACTATTTGTATTCCACTAGTTTTTGCACTTGTACTTTTTCTGTCCCAGGATCCCAGCTGGACACCACATTACATATAGTTGTCATGTCTCCTTAGGCTCCTCAGCTAGTTTGTTAGTCTTCCCTTAGCTTTTCTGAGAATTTGAGAAATCCTCGCCGGGTATTTTGTGGAATGACCCTCAGTTTGGGATTTTCTAATGGTTTTTTCCTCCTTGTAAGACTGGATTTTTGGTTTTTTTAGGAAGAATGCCACAGAGTTGAAGTGCTGTTCTCATCATATCAGAAGTACATGCTAGCAGTGTGACTTATCACTGATGTGTTAACCTTGATCACCTGGTCAAGATAGTGTGTACCAGGTTACTCCATTGTTACTATTTGTTTTTCTTCTTTGATACTATTTTTTGGAAGCAAGTCACTAAATGCATCCTACATTCAAGGCATGGGGTTAAGTTCTGTCTTCCTTTTTTATTTTTTTTTTTAATTATTATTTTTTTTTTTTGAGAGCGAGAGAGACAGAGTGTGAGCAGTGGAGGAGCAGAGAGAGATGGAGACAACAGAATCCAAAGCAGGCTCCAGACCCTGAACTGTCAGCACAGAGCCCAACATGGGTTTCAAACTCATGAACCATGAGACCTGAGCCAAAGTTAGATGCTCAATCCACTGAGCCACCCAGGTGCCCCAAAGTTCTGTCTCCTTTATTAAAGCAGTGGTATTTTCATAAGTTATTTGGGATTCTTCAGAGTTGTTTTGTTTCTTCTCCCACATTTATTTAGTCAGCCAGTCATTTTGTATGGGCTTATACTTCGGTTTATAATCCAGTGCTATGGTATTTATTTTGTTGCTCAAGTTGTTCCAGCTTTGGCCATTGGAAGTTCTTTCAAGTTGGTTTTTGTCCCTTTGATATGCCTTTTTTTTTTTTTTTTTTTAGCACTTTTTGGCACTACAAAATGCTCTAAGCACATTTTCTATTTTCTCTGTCCCAACCCTAGAATTAGCCATTTCTCAAAAGAGCCGAGATTCCTTATTTTGGAGAATGGTATTAGAAACCCCAGATCTGGGTGCTGAGTATGCTTGTTGACTATACTTCCAGGACCTCTCAGTGGACACAGCAGGAAATACAGGGATGTATACCAACCTGTGGAAACACACGTCTGTAACTATTTCTGTAGAAGCCAAGTAAGAGTTATACCATGCTGACTCTCCTATAGTACCATCTGGTTCATTCTAGGGGTCTCCCTCTTGCTTATCTATAGTCCCACTGTAATAATGTGAGAAACCTGTTTGCCATCATTTACCATCAATTTACCTATTAATTCAACCCCAGTGTACATGCAAAGCAGTTTCAGAAGATTTTATTTCTATTAAAATTGTTTTTTAATGTTTACTTATTTATGAGAGAGAGAGAGAGAGAGAGACAGAGAGACAGAGTGTGAGCAGGGGAGGGGCAGAGAGGGAAGGAGACAGAGAAGCCAAAACAGGGTCCAGGCTCTGATCTATCAGCATAGAGCTGGACGCAGGGCTTGAACCATTAACTGTGAGATCATGACGTTAAGTTGGATTCTTAACCATCTGAGCCACCCAGGCACCCCTATTTTTTTAATGTTTATTTTTTGAGAGAGAGAGAATGTGAACTGGGGAGGGGCACAGAGAGAGGGAGACACAAAATCTGAGCTGTCAGCACAGAGCCCAATGCTGGGCTCAAACTCATGAACCATGGGATATTGACCTGAGTCAAAATCAGACGCTTAACCAACTGAACCACCCAGGTACCCCAGCAGTTTCCCAACTTTTAACTCATAACCCTGTGAGAAACAACTTTACCAACTAGAGTACAGTGGTTATGTATAGTTTCCTTTGTTTTTAGTTTTACAGTTTCACATCAGAACACTATTTTCCAGAGTTATTTAGGTTAGCTCCTTGGTCTTACCACCAGTCTATGGCTTTTTGCAAATTTGCTGACCAGGTATTGTCTCAGGCCTGCCTGGACAGGCTCTCAGGCCTGGCCTTGGCCACGACCCCTGGATGTTTGCTTGGATGCTGTGCTCTAAGGAGAAAGGCAAATGTTAGGAATAGTTACCAGGGTCCCTCTCTCCAGATAATGATGAGAAAGAAAAGTATGCGTTCTTTCGGAGATGACAAGTATGCATACAAAGATTTTTTTTTTCAGTGTCTGAAATCCACAGAATGGATTTGGTCATTCCACAGTAGAAAATAATTGTATGGGTCGATAAACACTGTGGAGTAATGAAAATAGGTAATAAAATTTATTAAGTGTGCCTTGCTAGTTCTCTTGATACTTTGTATACATTTATATCATACACACACACACACACACACACACACACACACAAATCCCTTTAATTCCTCAAAATAATGCTGTAAGGTGTGGTCATCCTAATTTTACAGATGAGGAAACTGAAGCTTTGGGAGAGTTAACAACTTGTCTAAAGTTATACAGGTAGTAAAAATAGTTCTTATCTAAGCACTGCTATTCTTGAAATCAAATTACCCCTGAGAATGCTATAAATAAACACCTTTTTAAATTAACACTAAATTCCACTTCCATGAGAGACACTATTGGTAGTTGTCAAGAATACAGAGTTTGGAATTAAATGGCACTGGATTTACCATTTCCTAGTTGAGTGCTCAGTTTCTTCATTTGTAAGCTGGAACACAATGATAGTACCTATCTCAGAGGGCTGTGAGGATGAAATTATGCATTCACATTGCTTAATGTAGGTTTTCAGTGCATGGTAGCTATTGTTATAAAATAACAGTTTTAAAACTCGAGCTTTTTCCATAGTTTTCTGATTTATAGGAAGGCAACTGTCATGCCCACTCAGAATCCATTACTCTATAGGACCAGGGGAAAATAGGTACATACAGTAATTCATTTCCATTCATCAATACTTATGAATGTCTACCACACATCAACACTGTCCTGGGCCAATCATGTCCTGAACATTACCTTTGAAATATAAATACTGGGGCCCTGGGTGGTACATTTGGTGAAGCGTCTGACTCTTGATCTCAGCTCAGGTCAAGAGTTTGAGCCCTGTGTTGGTCTTTGTGCTGACAGTGTGAAGCCTGCTTGGGATTCTCTGCCCCTCCCCCAATTGTGCATGCACATGCATGCTATCTCAAATAAATAAACATTAAAAAAGAAAAGAGTAACGTAAATACATTGTCAGTATTCTATGCTAAAAAAAGATTCCCCAGATTTATCTGCCTGTTTATGGTGGTAGAAAGCCAGAATAGGTAGAAAAATGCCAGTGGATCCTTTTGTTTTTATGTTATAATTTATTTTTTGAGTCATCACCACTACTCTCAATGAAAACATACATCCAAACTTATTTCATTTTCTGAATAGTTAGGGAAGCTAGAAATCTAAAGGATAATTTCATGGATGCAGAACATCTACACCAAGTGTCTCATTTCTATAGTGTTGGAAAGAGAGAAGACCATTTTGTTTAATCCTCTCTTTCCCCTATATTTTTAAAAATCCACAGAAACTGACTTTTTACACAAAGTCAGTTTTGTTCCCTAAGAGCAGGTAGAAATAAAGCCACTACTCTTCCAGATCCCTGTCTAGAATGAGGTGGTTCTTCACAGAAAAGAAAATCTTTTTTTTAATTAATTTTTATTTTTATTTTTTTCTTTTATAGTTTATTGTCAAGTTGATTTCCATAGAACACCCAGTGCTCATCCCAACAAGTGCCCTCCTCCATGCCCGTCACCCACCTTCCCCTCTCTCCCTCCCCCATCAGCCCTCAGTTTGTTCTCAGTTTTCAAGAGTCTCTCATGGTTTGCCTCTCTCTCTCCAACTGTTTTTTTCCCCTTCCCCTCCCTCATGGTCCTCTGTTAAGTTTCTCCTGTTCCAGTGGATCCTTTTGATGCTTCAAAAGGTGACTAATTTTGCTAGTAGAGGAAAATAGATGAAATTAATTTTCTTTTCTATACCTTAGGGCCCTTTTGAGAGAAAGAGGTCTTATGATTGGTCCCAGTTCAACACTCTGTATCTCCGTGTGCGTGGAGATGGTCGGCCTTGGATGGTGAATATCAGAGAGGACACGGATTTAATCCAGAGGAAGAATCAGATGTATAGTTACTTCATGTTCACCCGTGGGGGGCCCTACTGGCAGGAGGTCAAGGTAACAGCACAAGTCTTTACATTGTATGAAAACGAAGTCTTTTAAAATCAGGGTTATACTGTAGTTTTTTTTTCTCTTACTCCCTTTTGGAAGGTGTGGAAAGAGAAAAAAAGAAGATCATGTAGGGGTGAGGTTGATATAAGTGATTTTTTCTTTAATGAATATAAATGTTAGTTTCCTAATCACTAAATATTTCTGAGAAGGATATGGCCAGGTTCTTGGTGAATCATGAGTACATCTTTGCTCTGTGCCCAAGTAGATGTTTCTTCTTAAGTTTCCACCACATCCCCTCTTTCAGGCAACTCTATTAGGCTCATATCCCCAACTTAGGAGAAAGTCTCCCTTAAGAGCAATAAATACGTCATATTTTACAATAATTAAATTTTTTATTCATTTCTTGGTAATATAAGGCAGTGTTACTTGATGAGAGTAAGCTTTAAGAAGGTAAAAATGTTAACCTAGAGGAAAAGAAGTGGAAATTACGGAAATGAATTTCAACTGCCCATTCTTTTCTTCTGTCTACTGAAGGTTTTTAATACATAAACTCAAAAGAAAGCCCCTGTTTTGCTTAAACTTAAACCTGAGGATCATTCTAGATTTATTTCTCCCTTACTCAAATATATTCTGTTAGCATATCCTGTCACCTGTACTTCTAAACTGCTCCCAGAGTCTTACCATTCTAACCATTTCTCCCACTCACTCTAGTCCAGGCTTTTGGATTACTACAGCAGCCTATTTATGGCTTTCCCTTGTTCTCCTGCCCCCTAAAATCCACTTCCACCCAGCTGCCGGAGTGATCTAGTACATAGTGCAGACCACATCAGTCACATGCTTGAAGCTCTCCAGTGGGTTCTCCTTACAATTAGAAAAAAGCCCAAACTCCTTAACATGGCCTACTGGACCTACAGTATCAGACCCCTGTCTTCATCCTCAGTCTCCCTTCCTACCTTCCTCCTCCATACTGGCCCTTTTCTGTGTATCAGATCCAACAAGCTCTCCTCCATCTCAGAGCCTTTGTACTTCATGTTGTATCTGCTAGTATGCTCTTCACCTGCTTTGTCTTTCCTGTCATTGACCTCTCAGCTCAAAAGGTGTAGGAGAGGCCTGACCCCTGTAGTTAGAGTTGTACCCTCTAACCCAGGCACTTTGAGTAATAACACTACCCTGTTTACTTTTTTTATAGAACTTATCACTAAGTAAAATTATTTTGTTCATTCACCTCTTTGTTTATTGTCACTTTCTACCCTGCTCCCCTGGAACATAAATTCTGTAAATTCTCAGAGGAGGGACCTTGTCAATATTGTTCATGGCTGTTTCCCCTGCACCTGAACAGTGTGCCTAGCATGTAACAGGGACTTAATGTATATTTCTGCATTAATAGAGTTATGTAAGCAAAAATATTATTACATATGTTACACTTGTATACAAATAATATATATAACAAACTATTACTTTAAAATGTTTGTTTATTTTTGAGAGAGAGAGACAGAGAGAAGGGGAACATGTAAGCAGTGGAGGGGGAGAGAGAGTGGGAGATGGAGGATCTGAAGCAGGCTCTGTGCTGTTAGCACAGAGTCCAAATAAAGGATCGAACCCATGACCTGAGCCAAAGTTGGATGCTTAACTGACGGAGCCAACCAGGTGCTCCAGTATAGTGAATTATTAAAACAAGGATTATAGAAAATTTGGAAAATGCCAAAAAGGAAAAAAAATGTTGTATCCCAGTGTTTTACCACTACCCAAAGGTAAAATACTTTTAGTGTATATGTTTTAGATTTTTCTTTCTTTTTTTTTAATTACTTAATTATTGTTTAATTTACATCCAACTTAGTTAGCATACAGTACAACAGTGATTTCAGGAGTAGATTCCTTAATGCCCCTCACCCATTTAGCCCATGCCCCTTCCCGCCAACCCCTCCAGCAACCTTCTGTTTGTTCTCTGTATTTAAAGGACTCTTATGTTTTGTCACCCTCCCTGTTTTCATATTATTTTTGCTTTCTTTCCCTTAGTTCATCAGTTTAGTATCTTAAATTCCTCATGAGTGAAGTCCTATGATATTTGTCTTTCTCTGACTAATTTCACTTAGCATAATACCCTCTAGTTCCGTCCACGTAGTTGCAAATGGCAAGATTTAATTTTTTGATTGCCAAGTAATACTCCATTGTATGTGTGTGTGTGTGTATGTGTGTATGCTAATTTTTTTTAAATAATTTATTGTCAAATTGGTTTCCATATAACATCCAGTGCTCTTCCCCACAAGTGCCCTCCTCCATCACCACCACCCCTCTCCTCCCTTCCCCCTTCAGCCTTCAGTTTGTTTTCAGTATTCAATGGTCTCTCATGATTTGCCTCCCTCTCTCTCCCCAACTCTTTTTCCCCTTTCCCCTCCCTATGGTCCTCCATTAGGTTTCTCCTGTTCTCCTTTTAGACCTATGAGTGCAAACATATGGTATCTGTCCTTCTCTGCCTGACTTATTTCGCTTAGCATGACACCCTCGAGGTCCATCCACTTTCCTACAAATGGCCATATTTCATTCTTCCTCGTTGCCATGTAGTACTCCATTGTGTATATATACCACATCTTCTTGATCCATTCATCAGGTAATGGACATTTAGGCTCTTTCCATGATTTGGCTATTGTTGACAGTGCTACTATGAACATTGGGGTGCATGTGCCCCTATGTGTCAGCACTTCTATATCTCTTGGATAAATCCCTAGCAGTGCTATTGCTGGGTCATAGGGGAGGTCTATTGATAGTTTTTTGAGGAACCTCCATACTGTTTTCCACAGCGGCTGCAGCAGTGTACATTCCCACCAACAGTGTAGGAGGGTGCTCGTCTCTCCACACCCTCGCCAGCATCTATATAGTCTCTTGATTTGTTCATTTTAGCCACTCTGACTGGCATGAGGTGGTATCTCAGTGTGGTTTTGATTTGTATTTCCCTGATGGTGAGTGATGTTGAGCATTGTTGCATGTGCCTGTAGGCCATCTGGATGTCCTCTTTGGAGAAATGCCCATTTCTTTCCTGGGTTATTTGTTTTTTGGGTGTGGAGTTTGGTGAGTTCCTTGTAGATTTTGGATACTAGCCCTTTATCTGATATGTCATTTGCAACTATCTGTTCCCATTTTGTCAGTTGCCTATTAGTTTTCTTAATTGTTTCCTTTGCAGTGCAGAAGCTTTTTATCTTATGAGGTCCCAATAGTTCATTTTTGCTTTCATTTTCCTTGCCTTTGGGGATGTGTCGAGTAGGAAATCGCTGCAGTTGAGGTCAAGGAGGTTGTTTCCTACTGTCTCCTTGAGGGTTTTGATGGTTTCCTGTCTCACATTCAGGTCCTTCAGCCATTTTGAGTTTATTTTTGTGTATGGTGTAAGAAAGTGGTCTAGTTTCATTCTTCTGCATGTTGCTGTCCAGTTCTCCCAGTGCCATATGCTAAAGAGGCAGTCTTTTTTCCATTGGATACTCTTTCCTGCTTTGTCAAAAATTAATTGGCCGTACATTTGTGGGCCCAGTTCTGGGTTCTCTATTCTATTCCATTGGTCTGTGTGTCTGTTTTTGTGCCATTACCATACTGTCTTGATGATGACAGCTTT
>NC_043708.1:81595000-81625392 GCF_006229205.1 Suricata suricatta | reverse complement strand
CATGGAATGTTTTTCCATTTCTTGGTGTTCTCTTCAATCTCTTTCATAAGTTTTCTATGGTTTTTATCATATAGGTCTTTTACATCCTTGTTTAGGTTTACTCCTAGGTATTTTATGTTTTTTCCTGCAGTTGTGAATGGGATCAGTTTCTTGATTTCTCTTTCTGCTGCTTCATTATTGGTGTATAGGAATGCAACCAATTCTGTACACTGATTTTGTACCTTGCAACTTTACTGAATTCATTGATCAGTTCTAGAAGGCTCCTGGTGGAGTCGATTGGGTTTTCCATGTAGAGTATCATGTCATCTGCAAAAAGTGAAAGTTTGACTTTGTTTTTGCTGCTTCTGATGCCATTTATTTCCTTTTGTCTGATTGCTGATGCTAGGACTTCCAGCACTATGTTAAACAATAGTGGTGAGAGTGGACCCCCCTGTAGTGCTCCTGATCTCAGGGAAAAACTCTCAGTTTTTCCCCATTGAGGACAATATTAGCTGTGGGCTTTTCATAAACTGCTTTTATAATGTTTAGGTAAGTTCCTTCTATTCTGATTTTCTCAAGGGTTTTTATTAAGAAAGGGTGCTGTATTTTGTCAAATGTTTTTTCTGCATCTATTGACAGGATCATCTGGTTTTTATCTTTTCTTCTGTTAACATGATATATCACATTGATGGATTTGCGAATATTGAACCAGCCCTGTAACCCAGGAATGAATCCCACTTGATCATGATGGATAATTCTTTTTATATGCTGTTGAATTCGATTTGCTAGTATCTTGTTGAGTATTTTTGCATCTGTATTCATTAAGGATATTGGTCTCTAGTTCTCTCTTTATTTTTTATTTTTATTTTTTGCTGGGTCTCTGGTGTGGGAATCAAAGTGATGCTGGCTTCGTAGAATGAGTTTGGGAGTTTTCCTTCTATTTCTATTTTTTGGAATAGTTAGAGAAGAATGGGTGTTAGCTCTGCTTTAAATGTCTGCTAGAAATCCCCTGGGAAGCCATCTGGCCCTGGGCTCTTATTCATTGGGAGATTTTTGATAACAGATTTGATTTCTTCACTGGTTATCGGTCTGTTCATACTTTGTATCTCTTCTCGTTTGAATTTTGGTAGTGCATGTATGTTTAGGAATTTGTCCATTTCTTCTAGATTGTCCAGTTTTCAGTATATAGTTTTTCATAGTAATCTCTAATGATTGCTTGTATTTCTAAGGGATTGGTTATAATTGATCCATTTTCATTCATGCTTTTGTCTATTTGGGTGCTCTCTCTTTTCTTTCTAAGGAGCCTGGCTAGAGGTTTATCAATTTTGTTTATTTTTTTTCAAAAAACCAACTCTTGGTTCCATTGATCTGCTCAACTGTTTTTTTGGATTCTATATTGTTTATTTCTGCCCTGATCTTTATTACTTTTCTTCTTCTGCTGGGATTGGGGTGCTCTTGCTGCTCCCCTTCTAGTTCCGTTAGGTGCTCTTTAGATTTTGAATTTGCACTTTTTCTAGTTTGTTGAAATAGGCTTGGATTGCAATATACTTTCCTCTTAGGACTGCCTTTGCTGCATCCCAGAGAGTTTGGATTGTTGTATTTTCATTTTCATTTGTTTCCATGTATTTTTTAATTTCTTCTCTAATAGGCTAATTAGCCCAATTATTTAGTAGGGTGGTTTTTAACCTCCACATTTTTGGAGGTTTTCCAGACTTTTTCCTGTGGTTAATTTCAAGTTTCATAGCATTGTGATCTGAATGTGTGCATGGTATGATCTCTATTCGTTTATACTTATGGAGGGCTGCTTTATGCCCCATTATGTGATCTGTCTTGGAAAATGTGTCATGTGCACTTGAGAAGAAGGTGAATTTCCTAACTTCAGGATGCAGAGTTCTAAGTATATCTATCAATTCCATCTGTTCCAATGTGTCGTTCAGGTCCGTTGTTTCTTTAGTAACTTTCTGTCTGGTTGATCTATCCATTGCTGTGAGTGGAGTTTTAAAGTCCCCTGCAGTTAGCATATTCTTATCAGTAAGATTGTTTCTGTTTGTGAATAATTGTTTTATGTATTTGGGTGCTCCCGAATTTGGTGCATAGACATTTATAATTGTTAGCTCTTTCTGATGGAGAGACCCTATAATTATTATATAATGTCCTTCTTCATCTCTTGTTACTGCCTTTATTTTAAAGTCCAGTTTGTCTGATACAAGTATGCCTACTCTGGCTTTCTTTTGACTTCCAATCGCATGATAGATATTTCTTCATCCCTTTACTTTCAATCTGAAGGTGTCTTCAGGTCTAAAATGAGTCTCTTGTAGACAGCAAATAGATGGATTTTTTTTTTTTTTTTATCCATTCTGCTACCCTGTGCCGTTTGGTTGGAGCACTAAGTCTATTTACATTCAGTGTTGTTATTGAAAAATGTGGGTTTAGATTCATTGTGTTCTCCGTAGAGTTTGTGTTTGTAGTGGTGTCTCTGGTACCTTGTATTCTTTGCAACATTTCCCTCATAGAGTCCCTTTTAGGATTTCTTGTAGGGCTGGTTTGGTGGTGATGAATTCTCTCCATTTTTGTTTATTTAGGAACACTTTTATCTCTCCTTCTATTTTGAATGACAGGCTTGTTAGATAAAGGATTCCTGGCTTCATATTTTTTTCTATTCATCACATTGAAGATTTCCTGGCCTTCCTTGGCCTGCCAAGTTTCATTAGATAGGTCTGTAACCACTCTGATAGGTTTCCCTTTGTATGTTAGGGCCCTTTTATCCCTAGCTGCTTTCAGAATTCTTTCTTTATCTTTATAATTTGCCAGTTTCACTATGATATGTCGTGCTGAAGGTTGATTCAAGTTATGTCTTAAGGGGGTTCTTTGTGCCTCTTGAATTTGAATGTCTATTTCCTTCCCCAGATTGGGGAGGTTCTTGGCTATAATTTGATCTTGCACCCCTTCAGGACCTTTTTCTCTTTCTTCTTCTTCAGGAATTCCTATGAAACAGATATTGTTCTGTTTGATTGTATCACTGAGGTCTTGAATTCTCCTTTCCTGAACCTGGATCAATTTGTCTCTTTTTTTCTTGGCTTCCTCTTTTGCTATAACTGTGTCTTCTAATTCAGCTGTTCTTCTCTCTGCCTCTTCAATCTTTGAGGTGGCCTCCTCCATTTTATTATTCACCTCATTTATAGTTTTTTTTTTAACTCGTCACACCTGTTTTGAATGTCCCTAGTCATTGTATCAGTAGTTTTTCTGATGCTTTTTTCAAGCCCAGTGATTAATTTTAAGACAATTGTTTTAAATTCTTGTTCTGTTATTTTGCTTAGATCTGTTTCGAGCAGTTCTGTGGCTTTGACTTCTTCCTGGAGTTTCTTTAGGGGAGAGTTCTTTGGTTTTGTCATTTTGGCTAGCTTTCTGTCTCTTGTCAGTTTTAATAGCTCGTTGTGCACTGTGCACTTGTTAGTATTGCTCTATTAAAGGAGGCTTATTGACTGTCCAGAGCCTGTTGTTTCAGGAAGTGTTCTTTTAATGATGTTCTTGTTGTGCCTTTGACTATTTTATTTCCCTACTCAGAGATATTTGGGACTCTCCATCATGCGTACTTTGGCTTGTTTCTTGGGGTAGCCCTGAAAAGAAAAACAGACAAACACACAGGGAACAAAAGCATGCCAACGCACAGACAAATTAAACAAACAAACAAATTAAAAGGAGAAAGGAAGAAAAGAAAAGGAGAGGAAAGAGATGAAAAGAAGAGAAGAAAAAAACAAAGGGGGGGCAGAGACAACAAAGGACAATGGACAGTCTAAAAGCGTAGAACCAGTCGAGGGGAGAGATAAGGATGAGATAAGGGAGAATATATCTGGATGTCAAGAGAATAAAAAAAAAGGAAGAAAGGGAAAAGGAAAATAAAGAGTAAAAATTCAAAAAATATGAAGAATAAAAAGTAATAACAAAGAATACAAAAAAGCATCAGCTCCCCCTAGTGGATAGGCGTGGTTTGGTGATGGTTGGTCTCTGGAGCTGCTCTCAGAGGCCCTGCCTTGGTGGTGCGGAGAGAATGGCGGTGCCCGAAGCTCTGCCAAGCCACTCTTATGAGTCCGATCTCCTTGTGCTGAGGTGAACCAAGCTGTATTTTCCAGGCCTGCCTTGCTTCAGAATCCTAGTCCATGCACTTTAATCCTACCGCAGATGAGATGTACTCGCTTTGGCTGGTTTCTTAGCTGGAATCTCGTAGGGGGATAGAGCTGTTTCTCTTGGTGCTGGCCTGGATTGACACCACTGCTACCAGAGGCAAGGTGCGCTCCAGTGGACTGCCGCCTGCCTCTCAGCCGGGATCGCGCAGGGGTAGGGCTTGTTTTTTTCCGGTGCCATCCTGGGTCAGCGCTGAAGCTGCAGAGCCCAAGGAAGAATTTGCCAGCTATACAGGACAGGTTTCTCTCCCTGAGCTCAGTGGTTGTATATGGGTTCAGAGATTTTCTCTTCGTGCTCGGTTAAGTTCTTTATCTCTTCTCTAGAGAGAGTACTATGAGTGTCTTCAGTTTCCCTTCCCTTTATCTCTCAGGGGCTCCATGCTCTTTGCCTGTGTTGCGCTGGGGCTCCTACCTCCCCTGCACCTCTGGGGCTGGCCGGTGTCCCAATCTCCCCAGTTCGCACTCACTCAGGCATCCTTGAGGTTGTCTTCTTTCTGGAGTCTGTATTTTCTCCTCCCACTCTTGCAGATAAGAGTGGTGTTCTTCTCAGTTTGATAGATGGGGGCAGATGAAATTTACAGAGCTCTCTTCTTCTCTGCCATCTTGCCTACTCTCCCAGATCTTCTTTATCCATTCATCCATCTAAGGACATTTGGGTTCTTTCTGTACTTTTCTGTTGTTGGTAAACACTGGGGTGCATGGGCCCTTTTGAAACAGCATACCTGTATCCCTTGGATGTAGCAGTTGCTGGGTCATAGAGTAGTTCTATGTTTAATTTTTTGAGGAACCTCTGTACTGTTTTCCAGAGTGGCTGTGCCAGTTTGCATCCCCACTAGCAGTGCAAAAGAGATCCTCTTTCTCTGCATCTTTGCCAATATCTGTTGTTTCCTGAGTTGTTAATGTTAGCCATTCTGACAGGTATGAGGTGCTATCATTGTGATTTTGATTTGTATTTCCCTAATGATTAGTGATGTTGAGCATTTTTCATGTGTATGTTAGCCATCTGGATGCAGTCTTTGAAGAAGTGTCTGTTCATGTCTTTTGCTCATTTCTTCACTGGATTATTCATCTTTTGGGTGTTGAGTTTGATAAATTTTTTATAGATTTTGGATAATAACCCTTGACCTGATATGTCACTTGCATTTATCTTCTCCCATTCCATCAGTTGCCTTTTAGTTTTGCTGATTATTTCCTTTGCTGTACAGAAGCTTTTTATTTTGATGAGGTCCCAATAGTTCATTTTTGCTTTTGTTTCCCTTGCCTCTGGAGAGTAATGGAAGTTGAGTAAAAAGTTGCTGTGGCCAAGGTCCAGGAGGTTTTTGCCTGCTTTCTCCTCGAGGATTTTGATGGCTTCCTGTCTTAGGTTTAGGTCTGTCATCCATTTTGAGGTTATTTTTGTGTATGGTGTTAGAAAGTGGTCCAGGTTCATTTTTATGCCTGTCGCTTTCCAGTTTTCCCAGCACCATTTGCTGAAGAGACTGTCTCTTTATTTCATTGTATATTCTTTCCTGCTTTGTCAAAGATTAGTTGGCCATACGTTTGTGGGTCCATTTCTGTGTTCTCTGTTCTCTTCCATTGATCTGTTTTTGTTCCAGTACCATATGGAATGGTTACTGCTTTGTAATACAGCTTGAAGTCTGGGATTATGATGCCTCCAGCTTGTTTCCTTTTTTTTTTTTAATTTTTTTTTTAGTGTTTTATTTATTTTTGATACAGAGAGAGACAGAGCATGAGATGGGGAGGGGCAGAGAGAGAAGGAGACACAGAATCCGAAACAGGCTCCAGGCTCTGATCTAGCTGTCAGCACACAGCCCGATGCGGGGCTTGAACCCACGAACGTGAGATCTGACCTGAGCCGAAGTCGGAGGCTTAACCGACTGAGCCACCCAGGCGCCCCTTGTTTTCTTTTTCAAGATTGCATTGGCTATTCGGAGTCTTTTTGGGATCACTTGTTCTAGCTCTGTGAATAATGTTGGTGTTATTTTGATAGGAATTGCATTGAATATATAGATTGCTTTGAATCGAATTGACATTTTAACAGTGTTTGTTCTTCCTATCCAGGAGCATGGAATATTTTTCCATTTTTTGGTGTCTTCTTCAGTTTCTTTCATAAGCTTTCTATAGTTTTCAGTGTATATATTTTTCACCTCTTTAGTTTAATGTTTATTTCTAGGTATTTTATGGTTTTTGGTGCAATTGGAAATAGGATCAATTCCTTGATTTCTCTTTCTGTTGCTTCATTATTGGTATATTGGTGTATAGGAATGCAACTGATTCTGTGCATTGATTTTATGTCCTGTGACTTTGCTGAATTCATGGATCACCTCTAGTTTTTTTGGTGGAATCTTTTAGGTTTTCCATATAGAGTGTCATGTCCTCTCTAAAGAGTAAAAGTTTGACTTCCTCCTGGTGGATTAGGATGCCTTTTGTTCTTTTGTGGTGTTTGATTGCTGAGGCTAAGACTTCCCTACTATGTTGAATAACAATGGTGAGAGTGTACATCCATCTCGTGTTCCTGACCGTTGGGGGAAAGTTCTCAGTTTTTCCCCATTGAGGATCATATTAGCAGTGGGTCTTTCATATATGGCTTTTATGACCTTGAAGTATGATCCTTCTATCCCTACTTTCTTGAGGATTTTTATCAAGAAAGGATGCTGTATTTTGTCAAATGCTTTCTCTGCATCTATTGAGAGGATCATGTGATTCTTGTCCTTTCTTTTATTGATGTATCACATATTTTGCAGATAATGAATCAGCCCTGCATCCCAGGTATAAATCCTACTTGGTTATGGTGAATAATTCTTTTAATGTATTGTTGGATCTGGTTGGCTAGTATCTTGTTGAGGATTTTTGCATCTATGTTCATCAGGGAAATTGGTCTGTAGTTTTCCGTTTTAGTGGGGTCTTTGTCTGGTTTTGGAACCAAGGCAATGCTCGCTTCATAGAAGGAGTTTGGAAGTTCCTTCCATTTCAATTTTTTGGAACAGCTTCAAAAGAATAGGTGTTAACTCTTCTTTAAATGTTTGGTAGAATTCCCCTGGAAAGCCATCTGACCCTGAACTCTCATTTTTTGATTACTTATTCTATTTCTTTACTGGTTATGGGTTGGCTCAAATTTTCTATTTCTGCCTGTTTCAGTTTTGGGTTGTATGTTTCCAGGAGTTTGTCCGTTTCTTCCATATTGTCCATTTTATTGGTTTACAATTGCTCATAATATTTTCTTAGTATTTTTGTATTTCTGCAGTGTTGGTTGTGATCTCTCCCCTTTCATTCTTGATTTTATTTATTTGGGTCCTTTCCTTTTTCTTTTTGATCAAACTGGCTAGAGGTTTATCAATTTTGTTAATCCTTTGAAAGAACCAGCTCCTTGCTTCATTGATCTGTTCTGTTGTTGTTTTTTGATAGCATTGATTTCTGCTGTATTAGTTCCTGTCTTCTGCTCATTTTGGGGTTTATTTGCTGTTCTTTTTCCAGCTCTTTGAGGTGTAAGGTTGGGTTGTGTATCTGAGACATTTCTTCCTTCTTTAAGGAAAGCCTGGTTTACTGTATACTTCCCTCTTATGACTAACTGCCTTTGCTGCATCCCAGAGGCTTTGGGTTATGGCATTATCATTATCATTGGCTTCCATGTACTTTTTCATTTCTATTTTAACTTCTTGGTTACCCCATTCATTCTTTAGTAGGATGTTCTTTAGTCTCCAAGTATTTATTATTTTTCCAAATTTTTTCTTATGGTTGATTTCAAGTTTCGTAGCATTGTAGTCTGAAAATATGCACGGTATGATCTTGGTCTTTTTGTACTCGTTGAGGGCTGATTTGTGTCCTGGTATGTGATCTATTCTGGAGAATGTTACATGTGCACTTGAGAAGAATGTTTATTCTGCTTTAGGATGAAATGTTCTGAATATATCTATAAAGTCTGTATGGTCCAATGTGTCATTCAAAGCCATTGTTTCCTTTTTGGTTTTCTGTTTAGATGATCTGTCTATTGCTGTACGTGGGGTGTTGAAGCCCACTACTATTATGGTATCAGTATTAATGAGTTCCTTTTTGCTTATGATTAATTGATTTATGTATTTGGATATTACCACGTTTGGAGCATAAATGTTTACAATTGTTAGGTCTTCTTGGTGGATAGATCCCTTAATAATGATATAATGCCCTTCTTCATCTCTTGTTACAGTCTTTACTTTCAAATCTAGATTGTCTGATGTAAATATGACTAGTCTGGCTTTCTTTTGGCAACCATTAGCATGATAGGTGGTTCTCCATTCCCTTATTTTCAATCTGTAGGTGTCTTTAGGTCTAAAATGGGTCTCTTGTAAACAGCATATAGATGGATTTTGGCTTCTTATCCATTCTGTTAACCTATGTCTTTTGATTGGAGCATTTATTAAAAAAATTTTTTTAATGTTAATTTTGAGAGAGAGATACACTGAGTATGAATGGGGAGGATCAGAGAGAGAGGGAGACACAGAATCAGAAGCAGGCTCCAGGCTCTGAGCTGTCAGCACAGAGCCTGATGTGGGGCTCAAACCCATGAACTATGAGATCATGACCTGAGCTGAAGTCAGCCACTTAACCAACTGAGCCACCCAGGTGCCCTTTGATTGGAGCATTTAGACCATGACGTTTAGAATGAATACTGAAGGTATGAGTTTATTGCCATTACATTGCCTGTAGAGTTGGAGTTTCTGGTGGTGTTCTCTGATAGTTTCTAGTCTTTGTTGTTTTTGGTCTTTTTGTTTTGTTTCATTTTTTCTCCCGTCAGAGTCCCTCTTAACATTTCTTGCAAGGCTGGTTTAGTGGTCACAAACTCCTTTAATTTTTGTCTGTCTGGGAAACTTTTTATCTCTCCTTCTATTTTGAATAAAAGCCTCACAGATAAAGAATTATTGGTTGCATGTTTTTTTTCCCTGATTCAGCACATTGAGTATATCCTGCCACTCCTTTCTGGACTGCCAAGGTTCTGTGGATAGGTCTGCTGTGAACTTGATCTGTCTTACCTTGTAGTTTAAGGACTTTTTTTTCTTCTCGCTGTTTTCATAATTCTTTCCTTGCCTGAGTATTTTGTGAATTTTGACCATGATATGCCTTGATGATCGTCAGGTTTTGTTGAATCTAATGGGAGTCCTCTGTGCTTCCTGGATTTTGATGCCTGTGTCTTTCCCCAGGTTAGGAAAGTTTCCAATGTGATTTGCTCACATAAATTTTCTACCCCATTTTCTCTCCATCTTTTGGGATCCCTGTGATTCTGGTGTTACTCCTTTTTTTCTTTAAAAAACTTTTTTTAAATGTTTATTTTTGAGAGACAGAGATAGTATGCAAGTGGGGAAGAGTCAGGGGCTGGGGGGGAACACAGAACCTGGAGCATGCTCCAGGCTTTGAGCTCTCAACACAGAGCCCAATGTGGGTTTCGAACCCACGAACTGTGAGGTCATGACCAGAGCTGAAGTCAGACCCTTAACCCACTGAGCCACCCAGGTCCCCCTGATGTTATTCCTTTTTAATGAGTCACTAAGTTCTCTAATTCTTTTTTTTTTTTTTTTTTGTTAGCTTACATTAGCATAATTCTATTACAGAACTTTTAATAAAATCGCATTTGATGTGGAAGTTAATTAAGGGACTGCTCAGTCCTCTGTGTTCGGAACTCTAGGCCTGGGTCATATCTCCAACCCTTGTGGTATTAGATATGCCTGTTTATATGATAGCTCCAAAAGGTTTACAGTCAATGATTATAAAGGCAAGGAAACAGAACTTGATTTACTTCAATTTTGTCCTTCAATGTAACCAGTTGGAATTTTGTGTTAAAATTGAGAACAGTGAAACAGAATGCAAAATGAGAAGCAAAATATTTTTGCTTGGTTAAGTACAAATTTTAATCCATACATGAAAATTGTTTCTCGGCCTTTTGGCTAAGATCAAGTGTAGTATCTGCTCTTATCAGTTTAATCCATACATGAAATATTTTACTGAATGGGAATCAGATTTTGTAAATGGAACTTATTCTTTTTTATTATTTTTTTTTAATGTTTATTTTGGAAGAGAAAGAGACGGCATGAGCAGGGGTGGGGCAGAGAGAGAATATGAAGTGGGCTCAAACCCATCATGACCTAAGCTGAACTTGGACATTTAACCTACTCAGCCACCTAAGCTGAACTTGGACATTTGACCTACTCAGCCACCCAGGCGCCCCTGGAAACTTATTCTTTAGAAATTGTTAGCTGTTTTAAAATGAAAGGTGAATCAGGAAAATAAATGTTACGTCAGGGGTACAATTTAGCTGTTTTGGTTCAAGAGTCACAGGCTCCACTGACTCAACCAGCCAGGCGCACTTATGGCAAACCTTCTTTGAAAGAGTTGTTTACAGTGTTTCAGTGTCCCCCTTCCCCCGTCCCCACTGCCCCCGTCATCAGTTCCCGTTCTTGTCTCACGAGCTCCCATCAGGCTTCTATCTCTTCTGTAATTGCTTTTGTCAGTCACTAATGACCTCCCGCTTGTCAGATCCAACCACAGTTAGCTTGTTCTTCGCAACATTCAATGCACTTGAACAGTCCTTCTATTTATTTATTTTTGTAAATGCTTATTTGATTAAGAGAGAGGGGAGCCTGGGTGACTCAGTCGGTTGCATGTCCAACTTCAGCTCAGGTCATGACCTTGTGGTTGACAAGTTCGAGCCCTGCGTCAGACTCTGCTGACAACTCAGAGCCTCAAGCCTGCTTCAGATTCTGTGCCCCCCCCCCCGACTCCCCCTCGCCCTACTCATGCTCTGTCTCTGTCTCAAAAATAAGCAAACATTTAAAAAATTGATTTAGAGAGAATGGGAGAGAGAGGGAGAGAGAGATTACCAAGTAGGCTCTGCCCTGTCAGCTCAGAGCCTGGTTCGGAGTTCAATCTCACGAACCGTGAGGTTGTGGACCTGACCTGAGGCAAAATCAAGAGTCTGTAGCTTAACCAACTGAGCCACCCAGGGGCCTGAACAGTCCTTCTTTTGAATGCATACTTCTCTTGGCTTCTTGAAATATAATCTCCTGACTTTCCCCTACTTCTCTGTTACCTCTCAGTCTCCTTGCATGACCTTTCTGTCCTGCTGAACCTCACAAGGAGGTCCTCAGGTTATGTCCCCAGTCCTTTTGCCTAATCAGTGCCCTAATTGGTATCACTCACTCTAATGGCCCTATAGCCACCACCTCTGTGCTGACAACACCCACATTTAC
Source organism: Suricata suricatta (assembly GCF_006229205.1). Taxonomy (NCBI): domain Eukaryota; kingdom Metazoa; phylum Chordata; class Mammalia; order Carnivora; family Herpestidae; genus Suricata; species Suricata suricatta. Next base: position 81,614,015 of record NC_043708.1, on the reverse strand, counting down.
ATGTACAGCCCAAATTCTCCCTGAGCACGTGTAATAGACACTTCAAAACCAACTTGTCTAAAATGGAATTCTTGTTTCAGCTGTCTCCAAATCTGCGCCTCTCTTCCTCTTTCCATATCACCAGTGGTACAGTCATCACTTGGTTGCTCAAGCCAATGATCTAGGGGTCATCTTGGATTCCTCTTTTCCTCCCAGCCCTTCACCATTCCAATCCATTACTAAGTCCTGTCCCTTTTAATTCTAGAATATCCTCCAATCACCATTACCACCAACCCCGCCCGCCTCCCGCCCAAACACTAACAGCTCTTTCTTGGAGAGCTCCTTTAGCTTTCTAATGGCGTCCCTGCTTTAATCTCATCCTCTATAATCCATAAGCCTCAAGGGAAACAAATGATTATTTTTAAAACTTAGATCCTATCAATTTCCTGTTTAAAATCCTTCAGTAGCTTCCCATCACACTTTGAATAAAGTTCAAACTGTTGTCCATGGTCTCTAAGCCTGTCCCCATCAGGTCATTCCACTCTCTCCTTCACTCACTTGGTGGAGGTCACCTGGGCCCCCTGTGTTTCCTCTAGCACGACAAGCTCTTTTTTTTTTTGCCTCAGATCCTTCCAGTCTTCCTATGGGGAGGTTCCTTTCGGTTCTTAGTTCTCAGTTCACATTTTCCTATTCTGTTTTGAGTCACTTAACACCAAAGAAAATACTATTAACTATTGGCTTATCTATATTCATTTGTCTGCCCATTTCAGATGAAAATTCCTTGAGAGCAAAGACCCTTGGTCTGTCTTGTTTGCCATTGCATCCCTAGTCTGCCAGAACAGTGCGGACACAGCGGAGGTGCTCAGTCTGGAGTAAAGACACTGTGCTCGGGGCTCCAGGTGTTCCATTTGTACACACAGGAGACGGGTCCCCAGTCTACAGCAGAGAAGATCCAGGCCTCCAGGAGCTTATGGGAAGAACCCTGGCCTCGTAGGGGCTGGGGTGGAGGCTCTCCTGTCTCCTACATCCCTATCTGCCTCTGCCTCCAGCATCCTTCCTTGGTTTTTCCGCTCTTGAGACTCCACAAGGCCTGAGTATGAAACCTTGGTGTCCTCGCCCCTTCTTGGGCTAAACAGAGATGCTCAGACTGAAGGGTGGATGGGGTCTGAGTTCTGTAATTCTTAAGTTGTAATATTTTGCCTTAGTCTCCTTTCTTTCTGCTTCGTTATTGTCCACAAGTTTGTCCTATCACTGAATCGCTGCTCTGCATTATCCATCCTTGCCACCATGCAACCATTCAAGATTGTAGCTCAGTAACAGCATTTTTAATTACATCCTAACTAGATTTTACTTTTTTTATTTCTGCAGAAAGGAATTCTAATCTGTTTCCAACCCAGCTGGTATTCTTACTATCATGATTCTTAATTCTGGTTCAGGCATCTTGCTTTTGTCTATGTTGATTAAGTCCTTGGCTGGCATTTCTTCCTGCTCTTTTTTTTAGGGTGAATTCCTTCATTTCATCATTTATTAATTCCTTTTCTTCCTTATAAAGTAAAAAAAAAAAAAAAATTAAAATTAAAAAATTAAAAACAACACAAATCAAATAAAGGAAGATAGATCTTAGGTATGTTTTGGTCTGGTTATTGAAAGAAGCTTGATAGATTAAGTAGGGAAAGATTAAAAAAAAGGAAAGCGTTTGAAAATTTGAATACAGTAAATTAGAACAAAATGAAATGATGGAAGTAAAATAGAATTCTAAAACTGTATTAAAATAAAAAATAGAGTAGAAAAAAATTAATATTTTGAATGAAAATTGAAAATAACCATTTTTTCTCTTACTGTATTCAAGAATAAGAGAAGAAAAAAATTGAATAGAAGGACCAGTGCACAGAATAAAATATGATTGAAGGCACATCTGGTTTCCCATAGAATTCAAACTATGAAGCGCTTTATCGTCTGTCAACCAAGCAGGAGGAGAGACTCGTGGTGTTCCTCCTCAGAAGCATTGGCCCAGTTGGGCAGGGCTGAGTGTAGCGGCTCTGTTCTCCACGAGACGGCACTGTTGGGTTCCGGCGGCGGACTGCTGCGGCGTGTGTAGGTGTGTAGGGTGAAGATGTTGTCGCCTGGCTACCCAGTCTCTGGTATCAGAACTCTGTTCTCCCTGACCAGCAATCAAGCACCCTTCCTTTACCTCTGGCTTCTGTCCACTCCTCACTTCTGCACTGTCTGTGACCAAGCTGTCAGGCTGCCAGTTGGCACCTCCCTCCTGAGTTTTATCTCAGATGGAGATGTGTTTCCTAACCCCTCACTTCTAAGGGACTGTGGCTTTGACCTGCTCAGACCCTCTGGGGGTGGGTCTTGCTGAGCAATGGCTGGGTGCTGGCCTGCCCCCAGGAACGTTCTCCAGACTGTGCTGCTACCAATGCCCAGCGACTGTGGCTGGGTGCCATCCTGCTCCAGGAAAAGTTCATGTGATTGTATAGCTGTGTTTCAGGGATTATGGTAAATTCCAACACATCTGGCACCAGGCTTCACTTTTACTGTCCTTGTTCTAACACCAGTGAATGTGGTCGTTCTCTGGGGTCTGATGGGACCCTTGCCCTTGGCGAGGCCACACAGCCTCTATCAAATGTCCTTTTAGCAGGGGAACCACCTCTCTCCTTGTGGCCTGAACGCCTCTTGGACCTTGCTGTCTGCTCCTGGAGATTTGCTCTTCCCACCAGAGCTCTACCAGGTTTCCAGCCACCGATTTCAGACTCTATGCTCCTGCTCTTTTATAGAGTCTTAATGGAATTTAAACCCTCTACTTTCTCCCTTATTTGTTCAGACCCTTTCAGTTGTTTCCACTTTTACTTTTTCTCTCCAGCTGCTTTCCGAGGAGGGTGCTTTCCCTAGTACTCTCCCGCCATCGCAGTGCGCTCTCTGCCAGCAAAACCAGCTCCCTGCCCTCAGTGGTTTCTCTCCCCCAGTTCACCTCTCCTTGCCGAGTACCTGCTGAGTTCTGTGGTTCGCATTGTGCAGATTGTTGTGTTAATCCTCCAATCAGTTTTCTAAGTGTGCTCGATGATTTAGCGCTGATGTGGCTGCGTTTCAGGGATGAGAGATGCTGAAACACCCTTCCATGCTGTTCTGCCAGCTTGGCCCTCCCCCCCAGATTTTTCTGGTTGCACTTAAAAAAAAAAATTTTTTTTTAACAAAAATGGTATTGTGTCAGTGCTGTTTTATAATGTGTTGTTGGCTGAATTTTATATACAACTTCCTGCTGAAAGATGTTTTTACATCATTTTAAATTTCTGTATGGTATTTTACTATATAAATAGAACACAGTTTACTTAATTTTTCTTTATTACTGGACATTTAGATTGTTTTCAGAGTTTTTCATTGTTAACATTCCTAGAATAAATGATATGTAGATTTTTTTAGGGCTTTGCACATTGCCAGATTATTGTCTGGTATTATTGCCATTTAATTGTTAACAATTACTTTCTTCCCTGAAAATACATGTAGTTCTAAGTTTGGCTGGGAAGAATAGCTGTTTGCAACAGCTCTCTTTAAATTATTAAGGGAAAGAGTTGGGGAAAAGATTTTTTTAAAATCAAAGTGTTATTGACCTACAATGTTACATTAGTTTCAGGTATATAAAGTGATTCACTATTTATATACATTACTCATTGCTCATTACAATAAGTTTAGTTAGTCACAAGAGGTTTTTAATTAAATGTTACTAATTACTGTAGACTTCTGCATGAATAATTCTCTTTTAGTAAATAGAAGTGAGATGCTCAAATATTTACTCAGATTATAGGGAGAAAACAGGAAAATGATGGAAAAATTATATAATTTAGTTTACTGTCCCTTGTAAAGAGAGAGCAACTGTTCATCCTTTTCTTTTTATGCAAGCTTTTTATGCAAGATTTAATGTTCCTTCTTAGCTTTTTTATCCAGCTTCAAAAAAAATCCAGTTCCCTTGTAGACAGTGGTCTTAGAGAATTGTGTCAAAAAGAAGAGATTAGTTTGAGGAGACAGTAGGGTCGGCGACACATATTCCTTGAATGGCAAGTAGGTAGCCTTGATTCCATTTCCAAAATATATTTTGAATAATGAGGTAGATAAAGTGCAAAATTAAGGTGCAAAATTGATGGGGTGGTCGGATCCCTTCCAGGCTTGTCTTACCAGAATGAAGTGAGCAGGTAGAGTAGGGTGTGATTGCATTTAAGTCTGCTCTGTGAGCAGTGTGATCTACTGTGGTGGTGGGTTGGAACCTGAGCTTTGAATTGAGCTTGTTTTTATGTCCAGAACTGTTTTTGGTGATAAGTAATCTGAATGGTTTTTGGTTTAAATGTCAGAAACCTAAAACGATGTATAGTGAGAAGTCTCACTTCCACTCTGTCCTTGTTGACTCTTCCTGCCCACCCCCCGCTATAGGTGGCCACTTTGAGTAGTTTCTTGTGTAGATTGGCAGTTTTGTTATGCAAATATAAGCAAATGTGAATACATGTTCTTATTTTGCCCAATTTTACTCAAAAGCAAAAATAGCAAACTTTGTGCATCTTTGTGCTTTTCTTTTTTTTTTTTAATTTAAATACTGGAGAGCTTCCCTACCACTTTATGGAGTTATTCTTCACTTTCTGTTATTCTGTTTGGCATTAAGAAAATTTTTTTAATGTTTATTTTTGGGAGAGAGAGAGTCAGAGCATGAGCAAGGGAGGGGCAGGGAGGGAGACACAGAATCAGAAGCAGGCTCCAGGCTCTGAGCTGTCAGCCCAGACTCCGACATGGGGCTTGAACACACGGATTGGGAGATCATGACCTGAGCTGAAGTCTGATGGTGCCCTTCTTGACATTTTAAAAAAATGTTTATTTTTGAGAGAGAGAGACAGACAGAGAGAGAGTGTGTGTGTGTGTGTGCGCGCGCGCACAAGCTCGTGCAAGTGGGGAGGGGCAGAGAGAGAGGAGGGAATAAAGGATCTGAAGTTGGTTCTGTGCTGACAGCAGAGAGCCTGATGCTGCCAACTGTGAGATCATGACCGGAGGCACACTTGGATGCTTAACCAACTGAACCACCCAGGCACCCCTGGCATTTTCTATTATATGGTATTCCCATAGTTGATTGCTGTATTAATAGACACTGGGTTCCCAATTGCTTTGTTAAATTTTTAAAAATTTTGAGAGGGAGATGAGCATAAGCGGGTAAGGGGCAGAAAGAGAGGGAGAGAGAATACCAAGTGGGCTTTACACTGTCTGCACACAGCACTAGAACCCATGAACCATCAGATCATGACCTAAGCTGAAATCAAGAGTCAGATGCTCAACCTACTGAGCCACGCAGGCACTCCCCAATTGCTATAGTAAATTCTTGGTTTTTAAAAAAAAATTATGTTTATACTGTGGATTCCTAGATTTTTTTCCCCCTAATATACTGTAGAGGTCTGCCCATTCCATCCTGTGTAGATCTACATTAAAAGAAACCAGTGTAGCCTGGGTGGCTCAGCCAGTTAAGTGTCTGACTTCAGCTCAGGTCAGGATCTCACATTGTGAGTTTGAGCCCCATGTCAGGTTCTGTGCTGACAGCTTGGAGCCTGGAGCCTGCTTCAGATTCTGAGTCTCCCTCTCTGCTTGTCCTCCACTCATGCTCTGTCTCACAAAAATGAATAAATGTTAAAAGAAAAAAAAAGTAATCTTTTAACCATTCCCGTTTTTCCTTTTTTTTGTTACTAGAAAAAAGTATAGTTATATATTTGTCAGAGTCTGTCTGTAACATAAATTCCTAAAAGTGTAGGTCAAAGTTATGGCATGTCAGATTTTGCTGAATATTGCTATTTTCTATTGCTCTGAGACATTACCATAAACTGCGCAGCTTCAAACGACCCACATTAGCTCACAGTTCGATAGGTCATGAGTTGGGACTTGTTATGACTGAGTTTACTGCTCAGCGCCTTAGAAGGCTGAAATCAAGGGGTCAGCTGGGCTGTATCCTTTCTGGAGGCTCTGGGGAAGAATCTATTTATAAGCTTATCCTGGTTATTGGCTTAATTCAGTTCCTATTATTGTAGGACTAATGTCCAGGTTTCTTGACTGATTATCAGCTGAGCACCACTCTGAGCTCCTAGGGGCTGCCTACATTCCTCACATTTTGTTTCCTCCACCTTCAAAGCCAGCAGTAGAGATCTCTGCCCACTGAATCTCTCTCATGCTCTTAAGCTCTTTTGCCAGGCCCTCCTATGGGCTCAAGTGGTTAAGTCAGGCCCATAGAGGATAATCTTCCCTACATTAAGGTCCGCTGCTTTAGGACCTTACTTGTGCACAGTCCCTTCTCAGCAGCAGAGGTTAGTGTGAATACCCGGAAGAGGGTGTGTGCACTCAGAAGGGGGACTCTTGGGGCCCTCTTAGACGCCTGCCTCCCAGTTGCCAGCCACTCTAGTAGTTGTACCAATCTGCGTGCATTTCCACTGTATACAAGTGGGCCCAGTTTTCCCCTTTCCTGTGTTTCCTTTGGTTGTTAAATCTTAGTTATTTGTGAAAGGTTTAAGACAATAGGTTTTTGTTCAGAAATGTTACAAATGTTTATCTTTTGTCTTTGCTGTCAGAAAGTTCAATTGTACTCTTACCATTTTTCCTTTGGGATTTCTGGCTTAGAAAGGTTTTTATCTGTTTATTTCTAGTACTTTTTAAAAAACTTTTATTTCTGAGAGGAGCGAGCGAGTGGGGGAGGGGCAGAGAGAGGAAGAGAAACAGAATCTGAAGCAGGCTCCAGTCTCCAAGCCGTCAGCATAGAGCCCAACCCGGGCCCAAACCCACCAACTGTGAGATCATGTCCTGAACTGAACTGATGGAGCCACCTAGGAGCCCTATAGTACTTCATTTTTTTTTTTTAAATGTTTTATTTATTTTTGAGAGAGAGAGAGAGAGATCGCCTAAGCAGGGGAGGGTCAGAGAGAGAGAGGGAGACACAGAATCCGAAGCAGGCTCCAGCTCCAAGCTGTCAGCACAGAGCCTGATGCGGGGCTTGAACTCATGAAATTCGGGATCATGACTGAGCTGAGGCTGGATGCTCAACCGACTGAGCCACCCAGGCGCCCCAGTACTTCATTTTTAAAAAATGTTATCTGTGATCCTAATGACTAGCCAGTTGTCATAAGTGCATGTATTAGAATTATAACATTAGAATTCAATAACATTAAACTATTATCATTGCAATTCCATACAGCTGCCTCAGTTGCTTACATTTGAGCTCCAAAGTAAATGGTTTCTTGTTTTCAGATTCCTTTCTCCAAATTTTTCTTCTCTAACCAAGGAAGAATCCGGGATGCCCAGTACCAGCTTCTGCTTGACAAGGTAACATTTTCCTGTACTTTTACTCGTAACTGTTTGCTTTAGTTTTCACTAAATTCTTTTCAGAATTCCTGTGAGGATCATTTCAATTCATTTTTGAGGGCTGGCAAATGAAAGCTGAACATTTTTGAGGCCTTGTTATTCCTACATGGAGGCTGACTCAGACCTATCTTGTGAGCCAAACCTTCATCCTGGAAGAATTTCCTATGGTCGTCATTTCAGCCTGCTTATGTTTGATTTTAGCTCCAAAATAAGTGAAAAGTATTAGAGTTTAGGAGGGCTGGAAGGAATCTCCATTAGACACCATGCTGCCCTTACCAGTCTTAAGTGGTACTACTTTGAAGAGAAGGAAGAGGAAGTAGAAAATCAGCCCTGCACCTGTCATTTGCTACAGCATCTGAGAACTCTGGTGTACTTGCTTGCTAAGGGCTGATAGTGTAAAGACCCAGCTATAATAACATTTTTTTTAATGTTTATTTTTGGGAGAAAGCTTGTGCATGCACACTAGTGGGGGAGGTGCAGAGAGAGCAAGGAAGACATAGACTCTGAAGCAGGCTTCAGGCTCTGAGCTGTCAGCACAGGGCCCCACCTGGGGCTCAAACCCATGAACGGCAAAATCATGACCTGAGCTGAAGCCAGATGTTTAACTGACTGAGCCACTCAGGTGCCCCAAGACCCAGCTATATTAATCACCTCAGGAACTTGAAAACTCGAGGAACAATATCATTGTATGAGATTTTGATCAATTTCTCTATTTTAAACATAGATCTCTTCTATTGGATTCACCCTGGCTGATAAAGTGGATGGTCCATTCTTCCTGGAAATAGATTTTATTGGAGTTTTTACTGATCCAGCCCACACAGAAGAATTCGCCTATGAAAATTCTCCAGAGCTTAACCCAAGACTTTTTAAGTAGACATGGTATGCTAATTTTGTATTACCAAACTAAGTATTATCCATGATTACAGAGACAAAATAAAGTATTTCTTTAGGAGCTTTCCATTAATGGCTAGTATGTGTTCCCTGAGACAAAGCTAAATGCTGTTGCCAAGAAAGGTCTGATAGAACCTGATTGCATGCTGGGTCTCCCTTGAAGCTGTACTTCAGCTTAAAGAATACAAGTCCTGAGGTGGAGGTACTAGGTAAAGAACTTAACTGTTTTGGGTTAGAATGATTCATGTTAGGAACTATTCCTGCATGAGTTGGCATAGGTTTCTTGTGTTTTCTAATCCTTCCTTTGAGGAAAGGAGCCTGCTAAACATTGCTATACACTTCAGCAGTGATTTTTAGTATATTCACAGAATTGTCAATCCTTAATATTAGCTAATTTTAGAAAAATCTCTAGAGCCTAAGAAGAAACCTTAATTGAGTGCTCTTTCCAGGCACTGTCTCCCATGCCAGGTATCTATGGATCTACTTTCTCCATAGGTTTATCTTCTCTGGATATGTCCTACAACTAGAATCCAATAGCACATGATCTTTTATGTCTGGCAGCTTTTCACTTAGCATAATGTCTTTGAGATTCATCCATGCTGTATCATGTTATGATGTACTAAAAAGGAATGAAGTACTAATTTTATTCTGTTCATATATTAATGAACAGCTGGATTTTCTCTTTTTGGCTACAATGGAAAAATACTGCTATAAATAGAATGACATATCCACCCAAGAACTTGTATATACTTCTTCTCATGGGTGTATATATACACACACACACCCAGCCCTAGGAAAATTGCTGGCTCATATGATAGACATATACTACCAATGTGTTTTCCAATGATCTCTGTCTTCTTAGTAGCAAACTGAATATATTCAACACGCAGGAGTATGTCAGTGTGCTTTGGGCTCAGAGTAAGTGTTATAGAGTTGGACATGTGCTGTGAAAAATACAAAAGGAGGACACAGTCATTTCTTAGGGTGGGAAGAGGTGGTCTGGAAAGGATGCACAAGGAGTACCAGTAGACGCCTATTAATCTTAGCTGGTCAACTCAATCTTGGAAGCCAATTTATTTACAAAGAATCCAACTACCACCATGAGAAAACAATTATGAAAATCTTAATTAGTACAAAGCTCAGAAGCTCCATCTATGTTCAACAAGCATGGCTATGATGCGAAGCAACTCCAGTCTTTTTTCATAAAGTAAGAGGTCAGTTTCATAGAGCGTCATGATCCTTGAAGCAGCAATCCTCAGTACAGCCCTGTATGTTTTTAAATAAGACTAGAATGAGCAATAGAGTTTTTAAGAATATGTTGAGTGACAGATGGCAGTTACATCAAGTGATCTGAACGCATGTGCATAGGTAACCAAACCATTCACAGATGTGGAATATTAATGCTATAACCAACCCATATGACTCCCAGTTTCATTACGACTACTAGAGGAACCAGAGGTAAACTTTCTCAACTTTCTACTTAAGCTTCTGGCAAAACTACCTACCATCAGGGTAAGTGCATTTGCCTAGAACAGGATTACAGTTTTGTTAATATCAGAATCAGGATCAGCAGGAACTTAACATGAAAATTCTAGGTCAGGTATCTATAGGAGGAGTCTCAGTTCAAAACTGAATTGTACAGAGACATAAGTAAAAACCCTTTCAAAGAATATTTAAGGTTAATAATGTCTTTAGAGAGGGAGCATGTTAAGAACCCACTGCCACTACATAGTGAACAAAGACCTTTTGACTAAAGTGGGGAAGACAGTAGAAAAATATTTACAAAAAGGATTCAAAATAAGGTAATATTTACAAGACATCAAAAAAATTAATCTTCAGCCATAATGAGGCCTCTTCGAGCTCCCAAAACCTTTGCTTTCTTCTCCTTTCGTTTTTGCTCATGTTGCTTCCGTTGTTCCTCCCTAAAGAGTGACAGGTATACATTAGGCTCTAGTGAAGCTCCGCAAGAATCCACTTTAAAGCCCCTGTTGTCACAGTCCTATCCCAGCTTACACTGACCTCCAGCACACCTGTATGAACATGTTCTGACAGGACACTGTCTTCTAGTGGCTTGTCTGATGGAAGCCACACCTGCCAGTCATTCGTGTACAAGGGCTAGAAACTGGTATTTTCCCTATTATGTTAAAGCAGCACCTTACAATTAAGTATGAAACAGGGACAAAAGGCACCTTGGTGCCTTAATTTGTTTGAAATAGGAAATGTCTACTTTTTGAAGTCAGATCAGGCTCAAAAATCATACAGTCTGGTGAAAGTGCTTGAACTAGAACCATGGTCTACTGAATTAAACCACTGTATTTTTCTGGAAGGCACTGGGGATTCACACAGGGGGAGTCAGGATCATGTTAATGGGTTTTTTTTTTTTTTTTTTTTAAGTTTTATTGAAGTAATCTCTACACCCAGTGGGAAGGAACTCAAAACCTGGAGATCAAGAGTTGTAGGCTCTTCTGACTGAGACAGCCAGGTGTTCCTAAGTTAACAATCTTAATAGCAAAGTTAAAGGTCTTGGTGGCAGCTGGCTGTAGGCAATTCGGATAATGTGCAACCCTGCGTCAGGAGAGTTTCACTAGCACCTGCCACAGCCCATGGCGTGCTCTGTTTTCAACATGGTTTTCATGCAAAAAGAAGCCTCTTAGGATCATCTTGGGATTTCCTCTAAGGTAGGGCCTTGAGGCCCAGTAAGCCTGGTTTCCCTGGGAGTGAAGAATTTGCAACTATCTGTACACTTAGGTGCACTGGGCACTTGGAGTGGTGGCTGGAGGGATGTCCAGGTGCACGGTTTGGGCCAACAGGTCCTGTGCAAGAGCAGAGTCCCCTTCTGTATCACCTCTAGAGCTTTGAAAAGAGTGTGGTTAGGTCCCACCTCCCACTTACTGAATGAGAAACCATTGTGCGGCCACATACCTGTAGGCAGTTCTACATGCGACTCTACCACTCTCTACTTAAACACCACTACTGCTAAAACTTTGTGTCCCTCAGAGGATTTTTTTAATTTTTTTTTAATGTTTTATTTATTTTTGATACAGAGAGAGACAGAGCATGAGAGGGGGAGGGGCAGAGAGAGGAGACACAAAACCGGAAGCAGGCTCCAGGCTCTGAGCTAGCTGTCAGCACAGAGCCTGATGTGGGGCTTGAACCCACAGTGAGATCTGACCTGAGCCGAAGTCGGAGGCCCAACCGACTGAGCCACCCAGGCGCCCCAGAGGATTTCTTTTTATCTGTAGTCTTTTCAACATTAAAAGAACTATACACCTGCATAATTATGTACTCACCTAGTCTGGAGAGGAGGTTGTTTGTAAGTTTTCTTGTGGAAGCTAACTCTGTTTACATGCTCCTTCAGAGAATTATTTTCTTTAGATTGTCCCCATGGCTTCAGTTTTCCTAGTTGAGGAGAGACAGATTTAAGAAGATTCTTATATTTATATTCCCAATTTTATCTGGGACTACTTGCTCATTACCAATACGTTTACTTCATTTTTATAGATATTTGCCAGTATAGTTCTATTAGCTTTATTTTCATATTCCACAGATATAAATTGCATTTTCCCCCTAAAAATAAAAGTATGTCCTACTTTTTAATCCTTGGAAAGTGACAGTCGTAATACTATTAAAAAAAAGTCTTAATACCAAATCTGATTACATAGCACATTAAAAAAAGCCATCACAGCCAAGTAGTTTATGCCAAGGTTGTATATGTAGTTAACATTGTAAGGCAGTATTTCATTTATGCAGTATGTTATTACTGTTAGCTAGTAAAAAGTATCTGGAATGGAATGAGTGGGTGGGAATATTTTCTTAGCTTTAGAACTGGGACCAGATTTTCAGTATGTTTCACTTTATTTGTATAGTTAATGACTACCTCTGAGTGCCAAAGATTGTTATTTGCAGTTTCCTTTTTTTTTTTTTTTTAAGTTAATTTTCAAAGAGAGGGAGGGGAAGAAAGAATCCCAAGCAGGCTCCTCACTGTCAGCACAGAGCCCAACTTTGGGATGTAACGCACAAACCCCAAGATCATAACCTGAGCAGAAACCAAGAGTCTGATGCTTAACTGACTGAGCCACTCAGGTGACCCTGCAGTTTCCCATTTTATGAAAAGGAGCTTCACATCAATCTTACCATTTGATCTTTTAAAAAAAATTGAGAAGTTTTTTTTTAATAAAAACCTTTTTAACCTTTATTTTTAATAGATGGAGTGCAAGAAAGGAAGGGCAGAGGGAGACACAGATTCCAAAGCAGGCTCCAGGCTCTAAGATATCAGCAAAGAGCCTGATATTGGCCTCAAATTCAAAATCCATGAGTGAGATTATGACCTGAGCCCAAGTCAGGGATTTAACTGACTGAGGCGCCCCTCATTTAATCCTTTTAATAACTGCTGACATAATATTTATTTTTCCTTTCCTTAAGTAACTAAGTGACTTCCCTAAGGTATAAAAATAATAAGCAGCACAGATGAAACTCTAAGCCAGGTTTTCTACTGTTAGTAGAAGTTACTGGTGGTCAGAACCATTCCCTAAACACTTTCTGAGCATCTGATATGTGCCAGGAACCTTCTAGGTTTTGGGGACGTAGCAGTGAACCAAACAGTTAAGAATCCTTGCTCTCTTGGGCTTACTTTCCAGTGGTAGAGGTGGATTATAGTCAGGTAACATGTATCAGGTAGAGTACATGCTATGAAGACATAGAAAACAGTTGTGTGTGAGGCAGGGAAGGGAGGAAAGCCCTTGAGTTGGTGACAGTTGAGTTGATGCTGCATTAAAACAAGGGAGCAAGCTGTGCAAAGGGCTGGGAGACTAGTATTCCAGGTGGGGCAGAGGGATAACAAGTTCAAAGACCCGGAGGTGGGAATGAGCTCGGTCTGTTTGAGGGGGTGAAACACCAGTGTTATTGGCACAAAGGCAGGGGAGGTGATAATCAACTTGGGGGAGAGATGAGAACCCTTAGGAGGTTCTGAGCAAAGCAGTGACATACTCTGATCTGTTTTTCAGGTTGGAGTAGGGCCAAGAGGCTATGCTAAAAGTCCAGGAGAGATGACGACAACCTAGACGAAAGGGACTTGCAGTGGAGGGTGAAAATAGTTGGGATCAAAGATCTGTATCCGAGGTAGAGCTGAAAGGACCAGCGATGCTCTAGGTATGGGGTCTGAGGGAGCGAGGTTTCTCCCCGGCAACTCAGTAGATAGAAGTGCTAGGGCCACATATGAGAAAAAGGGGAGGGAGTGGGGGCTACAGGGGAAGAGGAAAATAGTTGTTTTACTTTTGAACTACAATTGACTTGCCTCTAAATAAGATTTGTTTAGTAATTTAAACACTAGTGGAAAAACATGGTTTAAACATGGGAAGTCTTACTGTTTAAAGTAATTTTAGAATCACTGAAAGATCACATTAAATGATCACTATTTTAAATAGATACATAGATACTTTAATATATGCCTAATTTATATGCACATTTATATCACCAATAAAGATCCCAGGTTGTTGGATTGGTAGATTCCAGCATGGAAACATTTGAAAGTTGTAAAGAAAACACTCATTTACCCACAGGCCAATTTCCAAGTTTCTTAATTTTGTGTGGTATTTTATTTCTTTGCCAGAACACTGATTAGAAGTTATATCTTTGATTAACAAAAATGTAAATGAATCAATTATTTAGTATTTGCTTAGTGGACAGTCTTTTAATCATGGATCATGTGGGCCCAAGGGGAAGGAATTCTAGGTGGTCAAGTATGGGAATCTTTCACATCTTCAGATCTGTACAATTATTTAATCTTAAGTCTTTGCACATCTTCTATCAGCACATACCTTTGTGTGGCTCATAGTTGAGGGGACGAGAAAGACTTGCTTTGAGATCAAACACTGGTTTCTTGTTGGAGACTGGAGTCTGCGCTGCCTCAGTTGTCAACTTGAATGGGGTAACAACTACAAAACCAGAGAACAAAACCCCAGGGCTTAAGTAGAAAAAGTATCTATTAAGGTTTTATTGAAGTACCACTTCTCAGTGTTAAGAATATAATCCAGATCAACAGTCTCAAACATGTAGGATTAAAAAGGAAAGAATAACCAAGAAAAGCTAACCACTGAGACTCGCTTTCTTGTGACCAGCTCCCTGAATGAATAGTCTCATTATTATGGTATTTCCTAGTATCAGCTGGATATTGAAAATCCTGTTTACAAAAATTGGGTAAATTTTTAGGCTGTGTCCATGATATTATTTACCCTTTAGTAAACATTTTCATTCATATAAACAAGGTTCTGCAAGGAACCTTATCACATATACTTGAAAAGATCTGTGGCTCTGGTTATTAATAAAAGTTGTTATTAAAAAATGAATGCAGGTACCATAAAGTTAATATACCAAGATGGTAGGACTCAGCCAAATTTCTGCTACAGTTAGGCACATTTTATAATTCTTTTCCATCACAGGTTGTACTTAGGCTACCGTCCTATGTTAGCACTTGTGTGTACATATGAATAAACAACCAGGATCTGATCTAGGACTGCTCAGTTAAATCAGAAAAGCACAAAACCCGTGCTTAAGCGATCCCATGTGTCTCTACCAGGTGCCAGTGGCGGTAGGGAGACACTGGGCTGTCCATAATGCTTATGAGAGTTTAAATGGGCACAGTTCAGCCTGTACAGTAGCCTCTGCAGCCCTGCGAACCAACAGTCCATCCTAGCTCCACAGAAGCTCTTATATGTGTATAGGAGACAAGGCTAATAAGAATGGTCCTGACACTATATGTAAAAACAAAAGGTGGAAATATCCACACATCCATGAGCAGTTAAGATGAACACACTTTAGCTCATTTGTCAATCTGGATGGTTCTTGAAACATAGTGAATGAAGCAAATCCTAGGGGGAAAATATCATACAATTTTATTTCCTTTATGTAAAAGTCAAATCTTATAGTTGGGGAAAAACTATCCCATCCTAATTGGACACACCCCTGAATTACCATGAGGAGAAAGCTCAAAATATGGTGAACATTGAGTTTCTGCCTCATGTCCTTATCTGTGAGCATTGTGAGTCCTTTCTCATTAAGAGGTTAAATGGCTGCTACTCAGTGACCCCAGCTCTCTGTAAAATAACACAGTCGTATCTTAGCCAAGTCCACTCTATTTTAGCGCTGCCCTCTACCCAGGCCCCTTTGTTCCACCCTATAAGAAGATTTTAGAATGTTACATGGACGGGTGCCTGGGTGGCTCAGTCAGTTGAGCATCTGACTTTGGTTCAGGTCATGATCTCGCCGTTCATGAGTTTGAGCCCCACATCCAGCTTGCTGCTGTCAGTCCCCCATCACTACCCCTCCCCATTTGCGCCCTCACAAAAATAAACAACAAGATACAATGTTATATGGAATGTTTGTTTGCTGGTGTAAATTAAAGGTTAGAATGGGAACTAGGTCATTTAGAGGAGGAGTCATAAACTTACTGTCCCCACCATTTTGAACTCTTTTAAAATGTAGTTGTCAGCCTCACTATCTTTAAGGTATCAAGACATTCTCAAGAGTGTCAACACTGTACTTTCCTCTGGTCTGAAGCTCCTGCTGGATTGCTCTAGTCATGGGGAAGCTGGCAGCCCTTTCTATGTGATCAAGGCTCTTGCCTGACACATTCAGTAGGACTCTTAGGAGAATCTTGACATACTCCGTTCTAATATAAGCCTCAATCTGCTTGCTGGAAGGATTTTTTTTTTAAGCTTCATACTGCTATTGTAGTATTCCTTTGAAAACCAATCGGTCATTGTAGGTACTATTAAGTAGGCTGGAGAAGAGTGTCCATATGGCTTACTCTTGCTCACACGATCTGCTGGACCATCGCGCGGCACTGATTTCATGAACTCTGGGATCCTGTTACTTTCAGAGTCCTGGAGGGCCAAACAGACACTGTAAAGAATACTCTGATCCTCCTCCGAATTCCCGAGTTTGCAAAAGGGCTGAATGCTCTTCAGGGAGGGTTAGCATCTTAGGACTCTTCATAGACCAGAGGGAGTCCTCGGGCAGATAGTTGTTAGTTTTGGTTTGTGTGTCTGGCATTTTCCTCACCAACATAAAATAAAAAATATGCTACGGTCAAATTTTTGCTTTTGATTTTATGGATATGAAGAAGCTTTAAGTAAAAAGATATAATAATTTCGGGAAGTTACATGCTTAAAGATGAACCAAAGTTTTTGTTCGGTTTTACCAGAAGAATTCCCCTTTGTGGTCTTCAGCTTGCACATCTGCAGCACAGCCTGGCCTTTTGGGGTACTCCCAGCCATTGTCACATGTGGAGACTTCCTGGCTGGAGTCTTGGTCAGTGACCGTTTATGCTCATTATCTTTGGTAGTGGCTGAAAACCTAGACAGGACAGTGGAGTACAAGATATCAGTGCTTAGGTCAAGAGTAACTTGTATCAAACACACAGCTGTCCATCACCAAGTAGCGAAAGGGCTCAATAAATACTTCTGTGAATGAACCTCTTTGGCAGAATAAACATTTTAAAACATTATGATACTAAAGCGAATAATTTATCAACTTTTTTGGTAAGATACAGTTTTATATTCTCTGCTTTCCTTTCCTTGGCTAAAGACAGGAAAAAGCAGAGCTCAAAGAGCTGCCTGTGGGGCTCAAATTACAGTTTAGGAAGTACTCTCTCCTCCTCATAATGGGAAGTCATATCTTCCTAGAATGCCATGTATTTGAATTGTACATAGTCCATTTTCTACTCCTAGCAAACTGCCATAAAGGTATTTGTTTCTATGATGCATATTTTCCACATTAATGTCTGAAGTAGGGATGTGTTTAATAATTAGTAACACATCATAGTTGGCAGTGATTTTTTTAAACGTTTATTTTTGAGAAGAAGAGAGCACAACCGAGGGAGAGGCAGATAGAGAATCTCACGCAGGCTCTGCACAGTCAGCACAGAGGGCAATGCGGGGCTCGGATTCACAAACCGTGAGATCATGACCCGAGCTGAGACCAAGACTTGGACAAATTCAACCAGCTAAGCCACCCAGGTGCCCTGGCAGTGAGTTTTCTTAGTGGTTCAGAAAATAATGGTGAATCTCTGGATGATGGGGTCTTAGATTCAGTGAAATTCAGAAAGGACAGATATGCATGGTAGTGGTGGGGTTAACAGACGAGAATTTCTAGACTTCTAACTAAAGCTGTAGTGGTAATCCTGAATCCACACTCAAAACTATTATAAAACATTCACAACACAGGTAAGGAAAGAGAATGTTAGCAGAGGGGCTGTGAAGTCCAGGCTGCTCTGTACACTGCAGTGTAGCAAGGACTTGCCCCTGACCGCGGTGTTCTTAAGTAGTATTAAATACAATCAGAATGCCAACTGTAGCTAGGTCATATTCCAACCTACCTCAATAAACAGAAGTCCAAACTTAAGGGAATGTTTAAGCTCTAAAAACTACGTCAGGTAATTTCACATGTTGGGGGCAGTGTTTCCAGGCACCAGCTCTATTAGATGCTGCAAATGCCCTTGAAAAAGGAAAGAACAGGGATACATGGCTGGCTCATTTGGAACAGTGTGTGACTCTTAATCTCATGGTGTGGGTTTGAGCCCCACACTGGGTGTGGAGATTATTAAGAATAAGATCTTTAAAAAAAACTGTTTTGGTATTAAAGGGGCCTGAACATCTTCATCTTTGTGAATAGTTAGACTTGATGGCTATCTTGCTATCAGGAAAGGCACAAGAAAATGGATCAATGAGGCATGATAGTCATGACACTGCTGTACCCGGTCAATGGGTTACAATATTTCTATTTTATGACAAGTCAATTTAGTTCACTCCACTGAGTGATTTTCTGTAGGAATTTAGCTTCAACTTTACATTTAAGTCAATGAAAAAATTTCTCTTTACAGATCTTTACAGGCATGCATTGAACTACTAGAATGAATATCCATATATAACTTCTTTCTTACCAAATGTGAGCTTAGAGAAATTCGATAAAAGAATATGGAACACAGATTTAAAGAAAGGTTAGAATTTATAAAAACCATCTGTTGATCTTTCTCTTCTGATCCTCTTTGCCTTCTTTTTCATCAACAGTGAAACAAATTTGATGTCATCTACCTGAAATGCACAGGAAGCAGTAAAGCTTTGAGCCCTTGTCCTCGATTATACTTTGGAGCTCTTCTTACCTGACGTTCATTTTAGTTGCTGATAGAACAGGACGCTTGGCGGAGCCCTTCCCGCACACGGTGCTGCGGCCTGCGGCCCCTGAGGGCCGGCCGTGCGGGCGGTGCTGGCTGGTAGGAGTACAAGCCACAGGGAGCCTTCCCCGGAGAGGAACTGGGGTCACTACCATTCCCTTAGTGACAGGAGGCTTCTGAAGAAAGATGACCACAGCCTTGTTCAAGTTTGGCTTTGCAGACAGTACTGTCTCACCACCCCCATTCATTCCTCTGTTCCATTCCCCCCCCTTTTATTAAAATGTTTTATTTATTTTTGATACAGAGAGAGACAGCATGAGAGGGGGAGGGGCAGAGAGAGGAGGAGACACAGAACCAGAAACGGCTCCAGGCTCTGAGCCAGCGGTTAGCACAGAGCCTGAAGTGGGGCTTGAACCCACGAACGTGAGATCTGACCTGAGCCGAAGTCGGAGGCTTAACCGACTGAGCCACCCAGGCACCCCATCCATTCCCCCTTTTAAGCCCACTTGTTAGCTTTCCTTCTCACCACCTCATCCTATTCCTACCTGCCAGGTGGGCTGGGCACTGCCCTGCACTTGTCGTGCTATAATAAGGGAGTTAGGA
>NC_043708.1:81580700-81594900 GCF_006229205.1 Suricata suricatta | reverse complement strand
GGGGCTTGAACCCACGAACGTGAGATCTGACCTGAGCCGAAGTCGGAGGCTTAACCGACTGAGCCACCCAGGCACCCCATCCATTCCCCCTTTTAAGCCCACTTGTTAGCTTTCCTTCTCACCACCTCATCCTATTCCTACCTGCCAGGTGGGCTGGGCACTGCCCTGCACTTGTCGTGCTATAATAAGGGAGTTAGGAATAACTTCTGGTTGTGCCGAGTAATGTGTGACGGAATGCCTTTCCAAGTTGCCATGAAGCCAGGTATCTTCTGACTAGAGAATGTGGCTGAACAGTCCTGTGCCCAGAAAGGAGGATAAGTAGCTTCTCTTGGACATATGGGATCTCTGAGAAGGTGATACGAGGTTTATTAAATAAACTCATAGAACCACCTATTATATAATTAGCATGTGGAGTCTACAAATAATTCCACCCCTACCCCCAGTTACCCTCCAGTGGTTTTGTAAAGTTCTTTAAAAACAACAACAACAAATGAGGGAGGGAAGAAAATGCTCCCTTTGTAATGGCTGGGGAGGGTCCTTGCGCCCTAAGCTCTTTTTGGATATTGTCAGGGCACACATATGAACAATGTCTTCCTATCACTAGTTTAAGCTCTGTTGCAAGTGGAAGAAATACAACTTTGTTAACTGACAAGAGTGTGGGACTACTGAAATTGTTAAGATAGAAGAATTCTGATTCTATCCTAGGAAATACAAGCAGCAAGAGAATTATGTTAACTTCTCATCTCAGCATACAAGCAGAATAGATTCTAATGTGAGACCAAGTTAAAAACCAAAGTATTGGGGCACCTGGTGGCTCAGTCGATTAAGCGCCTGGCTTTGGTTCAGGTCATGATCTCACGGTTCGTGGGTTCAAGCCCCGCATCGGGCTCTGTGCTGACAGCGAGCTCAGAGCCTGGAGACTATTTCAGATTCTGTATCTCCCTCTCTCTCTGACCCTCCCTGCTCATGCTGTCTCTCTCTGTCTCTCAAAAATAAAAAAAACCATTAAAAATTAAAAAAAAAAGGAAAACCAAAGTATTTAGTAAGTACACAACTATACCATAAGCCGAGAGCCCGGGTTAGATGTAACAAGCACACTCTTTTTAACCACACTGGTTATGCCACCTCCTACCTTTCTGCCAAGAGTCCCAGTACCTGCCCTGGGTCTCCTCACAGTTCACCTGGTGTCAGGACCATCAACTCTACATCTTTGAGCAACTTCTTTTTTTTTTTAAATGTTTTATTTATTTTTGAGATAGAGAGACAGAGCATGAGTGGGGAGGGGAAGAGAGAGAGGGAGACACAGAATGGGAAGCAGGCTCCAGGCTCTGAGCTGTCAGCACAGAGTCTGACGCGGGGCTCGAACCTACAAACGTGAGATCATGACCTGAGCCGAAGTCGGAGGCTTAACCGACTGAGCCACCAGGCGCCCCTTTGAGCAACTTCTAACGTAGAAATGATTCTACCAGCCTTTACCAATCTTTCTGACTTTTTCTTCAGATAGAATATTATACCGTTGATTTTAGTAGTATGAATTCATTTTGTTAGCAATGCATGTAACCAATTCTTTTACCAATAAAAATCCTCTTTAGTCCTAACAAAGAGCTCAATCATACCTATACACAAAAATGTGGGTTAAGGATTAAACATAGGGGAAAATAATAAAAGTAGTGAAAATACATAAGCACACATTTTTCTGATTTTGAAACAGGATGGGCATAGCAAAAAAAAAACTCAGCCCCTTAAAAGGTAAAGGAGGGTAAATTTAACTAACAAACAAAACAACCTTTCATAAAAGACACCATTAATATAGTTAAAAGATAAACTGTAGGAAAGTATTTGTGATATAGCATTAATATAAATGGGTAATAAATAAAAACTGAGAAAACAATCACCAAAAAATCCTGCAAATTATAACTTATAAAAATATAATGATTAAAGAAACGCCAATTCAGTTGGAATTTTTTCACGTCATATTAAAAATTTTAAGATTTCATTTCCACTATTGGTAAAATAAACAGGCATCTCAGGGCACAATGTTTCTGATGTTTATAGAAAGCCTTTGGTGACTAAGTAAAATAGGTCTCACTGCTCTAATCATCAAAGTCAAGATCCTGTCTAGGATCTCTGCTTATTTAGTATTATCCTACACTATCCAGTGACCAATCCCAAAACATGTCTGCCCTCAAGAAACTGTCAATCAGCTATGGTGATAGATCTATTCCATCTACAGTGGAGAGTGGGCATGAGATTTTAGAACTAAACTCATTCACATGGGGTATCAGTAAAATATAATTTACTCATGTATTCAACACATGTTCAGGGCTACACTCGAGTTTACGATTGAGGTAGTTGTTCTGCACTTAATTTTTACCTGGAAAATTCATCACTCATATTATGTAGTATAGAAAACAGCTTTCAATCAAGTATTTAAGTAGACCTAGCTTCATGGGAAGCAAAATGAGTGGCCCTGCTGCAGGCATATTTGCAGCTAGCCCCTGTGGATGCAATAAAAGGAACTAGATGTCTACTTTCTGTAAATCATCAGTTTGGACCTCCTGTCCAGGATTCAACTGTGAATGCAGTGATACCTGGCCCTTGCTAAAATTTAAGATAATGTTATTATGGCCATACGGAGTATCTTTTCTGATTCTCCAGCCATACTGTTAGATGGAGGCATTCAAATGCCATGGCTTGGCTTTGTTGATCAACGGGTATCTTCAACTATGTAACAGTGGTTTCAGCGTTTAAATGAATGTTTCTTTCTGTAGATTCAGCTTCTCAGTAAGAAGCTTATTTATGGTTTAAAAAATTTTTTTTAATGTTTACTTATTTTTGAGGGAGAGAGAAAGGGAGGGAGGGAGGGACAGCATGTGAGCAGGGGAGGAGCAGAGACAAAGGGAGACACAGAAGTCAAAGTGGGCTCCGGCTGTAATGTCAGCACAGAGACCGACATGGGGCTCCTACTCACAAACTGAGATCATGACCTGAAGTCGGATGCTTAACCAACTGAGCCACCCAGGTGCCGCTTTAAAAATTTTTAAGTTTATCCCCCGTGTGTTTCTCTATTGGCATTTGTATCAGAAAACTCAACACAGAGTGACTGATAGAGCAGACACTGTCCCTGTTAAAAGTGTTCATGTTCTGCCCCCTTGAGAGAGAAAATCCCAAGTAGGCTCTGCGCTGTCAGCAGAGAGCCCAATGTAGGGCTCAAACTCATCAACAGTGAGATCATGACATGAGCCGAAATCAAGAGTCACATGTCACCAAAGCACCCATCTTGTTCTGCCCCCTTTAAATCAATTTTATACTGTTTTGTGTTGTAATACCACAGATTGTCTCCAATTATTTTTGAGAAATAAGCAGTTTGTGTGTATTCTTAAATTCTGAGCCCTCTAAAATGGCACTTCTTTAACACCAGATACCATGTAAGGCAACAACAGGAAGTTATCAACTCACTGCTCTGGTAACTCAACTTCAAGGTTGATTTCTTCCCCTTTTCTTACTTGAAGGGACCTGGAGTCCAGCAAAACCTGGACAGAGGGAGCCCCCAGGAAGCTCAGTTATCAGGAAGCCTTAAATTAGCCATTGTGAGCCATCTTTTTTCTTTAGGTGAGATACAGAGAAAGAAGATGGCTTCACCCATAGATCAGTCCATCCTCAACAAAGGTAATAAGCACAACGTGTGAATGTTGAAGACAGAACAACTTATTGGCACTGTGGAATTCATTTTTTTTTTTAAGGTTCATTTACTTTTGAGAGACAGAGTGTGAATAGGGGAGGGGCACAGAGAGACGGAGACACAGAATCCAAAGCAGATTCCAGGCTCTGAGCTGTCAGAACAGAGGCCCATGCAGGGCTCGAGCTCACAACCCATGAGATCATGACCTGAACCAAAGTTGGACACTTAACCAACTGAGCCACCCAGGCACCCCTGGAATTCATTCTTTATAGTGAGGTCTCCCTATTTTATTTGGAGAGTTTTGAAAATTCTTATGGTGGGGGAGAAGCAATTTCAGATAAATATACATTAAACTCAAATCCATTCCAATGGTAGAGTAATAAAAAGCTGATTGTATTATATAAGGTACCAACATTAAAATCAAATGGTTCAGTACCATTAAGAACATAATATTAGGGGTGCCTGGGTGGCTCAGTCGGTTAAGCATTTGAATTCAGCTCAGATCATGATCTCACGATCCATGAGTTCAAGTCCCGCGTTGGCTCAGTGCTGACCACTCAGAGCCTGGAGCCTGCTTCCAATTCTGTGTCTCCCTCTCTCTCTGCCCTTCCCCACTCACACTCTGTCTCTCACTCTCAAAAATAAATATTAAAAAAAAAAAGAAGAACATAATTTTAGGGGCACCAGGCTGACTCACTTGGTAAAGCATGCAACTCTTGATCTTGGGGTTATGAGTTCTAGACCCATATTGGGTGGAGAGATTACTTAAAAATAACAAAAAATAAATAAAAGTATACAATTTTATCAGCATACCTTCAGTTCATTAAATGAATTGTGTTCTTCAAAATGTTTCTTTTTTCTCTCAATATATTGATCAATGGACTCCATTTCCTTAAAACGAGCCTCATGAAGCTTCTTAAAATCTAGAATGTTCCCCAAAACATGAAAATTAATAACAAGACAAATCCATTTATTCACCTTCCCTTTGTCTTTGTTAACACTTATTCTCTTCTTCGCACCCCGTCAACTTCAACATCATTTTTGCTAAAATTTTAATTTCAAATCTTTTATTTCTTGGAAAATCAGGGACAAATTTTACTCATCTCATAACCTATCAAACATCATTTCGCCGTTGTCGATTTCACTCTTGACATTTTGGTTTAATCCAGAGAGTAAGAATAACAGGTTTGTCCTCTCCCCTCACCAATGAATCAAATGACTGCCTTTCCATCATAAATTTGACATTTTATAATGCTTACAAAGTTTGATAGCAAGAATTGGCAAACCTTTTCTGTAAAGGGTCAGACAGTAAATATTTCTGTCTTTGGGGCCACATATGGTATGATCTCAGTCATACACACACACACACACGTATATTTGTATTTTTATGACCCTTTAAAACTGTAAAAACCATTCTTAAAGCTTTTAAAACAGGCCAGGGTGGGCAGTACTTGGCTGACCCCTGCTCTGTGCTATTCTGATTAAAAATATTTGAGAGACGCCAGTTAGAGATCTTGAGGTCATGTGTTCAAGTCGCATGTTGAATGCAGAGATTACTAAAAAATAGATAGTAAAAATAATAAAATATACATAAAAGTTTTTAATTCTAATCAGGTATATACATTTATAATATGTTCAGCAGCATTCTGAGTACTATAAACATAAAATATTCAACATTCTATGTACTGAGCAATAGAGAACAATTCATTACATGTTTAGATAGGGAGTCCCTTAAACTACTGAAAAAAACATTTAGGGACCTCTGACTGGTTCAGTTGGTAGATTCTTGATCTGGGGGTCATGAGTTCAAGCCCCATGCTGTGGGTAGAGATCACTTAAAAAAAATTGAGAAAAAAAAATCACAAGGTGGACAAGTGAACCAAGTACTTTATAGACATTCATTCTCAGATATTTACTGAATACCTGCTATATACTAATTGCTATGTTAGATAATCAGAAGTGGAAAAATAGTTCAATCTATAGATAAGCATACCTTGTGGTACTGTATTTTAACTGCCTTTCACAAATACTGGGTTTTGTTTTGCTTTTTAAAAATTGAAGATTTCTTGCAACCCTGTGAAGCATTTTTCCATCCACATTGGCTCACTTTGTGTCTCTGTCACATTTTGGTAATTATTGCAATATTTCAAACTCCTCATTATTGTTTTATTTGTTATGGTGATGTGTGATCAGCAATGTTTGATCTTACTACTGTAAATGTTTTGAGGCACCACAAACTGTGACCATATAAGATGGCAAACTTAATAAATGCATGTATTCTGACTACTCCACCAACCACTCCACCTATTTCTCTCCCTCTTCTCGGGCTTCCCTATTGCCTAAATCACAACAATTAGGCCAATCAGTAACCCTACAAGTGTTCAGGTGAAAGGAAGAGTTGCATGCTTCTCACGTTAAATCAAAAACTAGAAGTGATTCAAGATTAGTGACCAGGGCATGTTGGAAGCCAAGATAGGCTGAAATCTAGGCCTCTTGCACCAATTATCCTAGCAAAGGAAAAGTTCTTAGGAGATTAAAAGTGCTACTCCACTGAAGAGATGTATGGTAAAGCAAAACAGCCTTTTTGCTGATATGGAGAAAGTCTGAATGGTCTGGAGAGGAAGATCAAACCAGCCACAGCATTCGCTTAAGCCAAAGCCTAATCCAGACCAAGGCCCTAACTCTATTCAATTCTAGCAAGGCTGAGAGAGGTGAGGAATCTACAGAAGAAAAGTTGGAAGCTACCAGACGTTGGTTCATATTTACTCTATGACATAGAAGTACAAGGTAAAGCAGCAAGTGCTGATGTAGAAGCTGCAGCAAGTTACCCAGATCTAGCTAAGATCATTAATGAAGGTGGTTACACTAATCAATAGATTTTCACCGTAGATGAGACAGCCCTCTATTAGAAGAGGTCATCAAGGACTTTCATAGCTAGACAGAGGTCAATGCCTGGCTTTAAAGCTTCAAAGGAAAGGTTTGACTCTCTTGTTATAAGTTACTGTGGGGCATCTGGATGGCTCAGTCGTTAAGTGTCCGACTTTGGTTCAGGTCATGACCTCATGGTTGGTGAGTTTGAGCCTCACCATTGGGCTCTGTGCTGACAGCTCAGAGTGTGCTTCGGATCCTCTGTCTCCCTCTCTCTCTGCACCTATCCCACTGGCGCTCTGTCTCTCAAAAATAAAAACAAATGTTAAAAAAAAGTTACTGAATGGAATGCTTAGGTGGCTCAGTTGGTTAAGTTTTGACTCTTAATTTTGGCTTAGGTCATGATCTCAGTTTTTGAGTTCGACCCTCACATTGGGCTCCATGCTGACAGCACAGAACCTACTTGGGATTCTCTCTCTCCCTTTCTCTGCCTGTCCCTCACTTGTGTTTTCTATTAAAAAAAGTTATTGTGGGGCACCTGGGTGGCTCAGTCGGTTAAGCCTCCGACTTCAGCTCAGGTCAGATCTCACGTTCGTGGGTTCGAGCCCCGCATTGGGCTCTGTGCTGACAGCTAGCTCAGAGCCTGGAGTCTGCTTCGGATTCTCTGTCTCCTTCTCTCTCTGCCCCTCCCCCTCTCATGCTCTGTCTCTCTCAGTATCAAAAATAAATAAAACAAAAAAATTTTTAATAAAAGTTATTGCAACCAACGATTTGAAGTTAAAGCCAAGTTATTTACCATGTGAAAATGTTAGGGCTTTTAAGAATTTGGAGCACCTGGATGGTGTCTCAGTTAAGCGTTAAGTGGTTAAGCATCTGATTTCAGCTCAGGTCATGATCTCCTGATCTGTGTGTTTGAACCCAGCATCAGGCTCTGTGCTGACAGCTCAGAGCCTGGAGCCTGCATTGGATTCTGTGTCTCCCTCTCTCTCTGCCCCTCCCTCACTTGCACTCTTTCTCTCAAAAATAAACATACATTAAAAAAAAAATTAGGGGCGCCTGGGTGGCTCAGTCGGTTGAGTGTCTGGCTTCGGCTCAGGTCATGATCTCATGGTTCCTGGGTTCAAGCCCCACATCGGGCTCTGTGCTGACAGCTCAGAGCCTGGAGTGTGTCTTCAGATTCTGTGTCTCCCTCTCTCTCTGACCCTTCCCTGCTCATGCTCTCTCTCTCTCTCAAAAACAAAACAAAACAAAACAAAAACCAATTATATTACACTTACTCTGCCTATGGTCTATAAATGGATCATAGCCTAGATGACATCACATCTGTTTACAACATGATTTACTGAATATTTTAGGCCCACTGTTGAGACGTACTGTTCAGAAAAAAAAAGATTCTTTTAAAAGACTGACTGTTCATTGGCAATGCACCTGGTCACCCAAGATCTCTGTGGGAGTAAGATTAATGATTTTCTTTTTTTAACGTTTATTTATTTTTGAGACAGAGAGGCAGAGCATGAGTGGAGGAGGGGCAGAGAGAGAGGGAGACACAGAATTGAAGCAGGCTCCAGGCTCTGAGATGTCAGCACAGATCCCAACAGGGGGCTTAAATTTACCAGCAGAGAGATAATGACCTGAGCCGAAGCCAGCCACTTAACTGACTGAGCCACCCACGTGCTCCAGATTAGTGGTATTTTAATGCCTGGAAATATACCATCCATTCTGCAGCTCATGGACTGAGGAGTCATTTAGACTTTCAAGTCCTATTTGAGAAACACATTTTGTAACTATCGCTGCCATAGACAGTAATTCCTCTGATGGATCTGGGCAAAACTGAGAACCTTCTGGAAAAGATGCACCATTCCAGATGCCATTAAGAACATCTGTGATTCATGGCAAGTAATCAGAATATCAACACAAACAAGTTTGGAAGAAGCTGATTCCAACCCACAAGGATGACACTGAGGGAACTTCAGTGGAGGAAGTGACTGCAGATCTGGAAACAGCAAGAGAACTAGAATAAGTGGAGCCTAAACACATGACAGAATGGCTGCATTCTCATGATAAAACTAATGGGTGAGGAGACGCTTTTTAAGGGTAAGAAAGTGGCTTCTTGAGATGGAATCTACTCCTGGTGAAGATGCTGTGAAGACTGTTGAAATGACAACAAAGGACTTAGAATATTCCATAAACTTAGCTGATAAAGCAGCAGCAGGGTTTGACAAGATGGAGTCTAATATGGGTAAAATGCTATCCAACAGCATTCATTGCATGCTACAGAGAAATCAACTGTGAAAGCAAGTCAACTGATAAGGCTAGCTTCACCGTTGTCTTATTTTTAGAAACCGCCATAGTCACCCCAACTGCCACACCAATCATTCAATAGCCATCAATACCAAGGCCAGACCCTCCGCCACCAAAAAGATTACTACTCGCTGAAAGCTCAGAGGATGGTTAGCACTTTTTAAGCAATATTTTTTAATGAAGGTATGTATATGGTTTTGAGACATAATGCTATCACACACCTGACAAGACTACAGTACAGTGGCAACATAACTTTTACACGCACTGGGGAAACACACTCATTGGATTCACTTTACTGCAATAATTGCTTTACTGCAGTCGTCTGGAACTGAAGCCGCAGGATCAGGTATGTCTGTCTCAATCTGATAAAACGGGTCGTATAACCTACTCCCACTGGAAGCTGAGGATAAGCTGCCTATGGTCTCAGACTTAGAAAACCAGAGAGTGAGGACACAAGCCCCAGTTCCAGCATTCAGGCTGTCAGCTGTTCTGGTGCCAGGCCCATCTGGTTTAGCCTGAAGGGGCCAACTATTACTTTGTTTCTTTGTGTGCAAAACTTACTTGGTGTAGTGCTGATAGTTCTTTTATTTTTTCTAGGTTTGGAAAATCCTTCTGTGTAGAGAGGCCTCTTTCTTTCTGAAGGCACCTTTGAATCTTCATTACCTGAATCCAAAGATACACAAATGAGGAAAGATTTCCAAACAAGTTCTTCCAATGAAGAAATAGCTAGAACTTCAATAAACTATTATTAAAAAAACAAAAACAAAAACAATAAACTATTATTAAAAAAATAGCTAGAAGTTAACATGGGGCATTTTCACTTCATAGGGTCTGCCAAAGTGGTGGAAAAAATAAGGACAAAGAATGAGTGATAGCATCACTACAATTTTAGCTCATATGCTTCAAGTAGGCAGAAATTTTTATGTCTGCTGTACAGAAGTTATATAAATACAACAGAATTTAAGAACGTTTTTCTCAAAAATTTTGCTACAAACAGATCGTTATAACAAGAACGATACAATCACAAAATC
Source organism: Suricata suricatta (assembly GCF_006229205.1). NCBI lineage: Eukaryota > Metazoa > Chordata > Mammalia > Carnivora > Herpestidae > Suricata > Suricata suricatta. The sequence continues at coordinate 81,585,018 of NC_043708.1, read as the reverse complement.
CTCAGGCACATGGCTGGCTCAGTTGGAGTGTGGGACTGTTGTTGGGAGTTCTGAATTCAAGCCCCAGGTTGGGGTATAGAGATTATAAAAAAACCAGAATCTTTAAAAAAAAAAAAAAACAAAACAAAACAGCACACAATCCCACCAAGGGGAGAAACCCACCATTAGCATTTTGTGTATTTCCTCAGATCCTCTGCTTCTATACTTGTTTTTGTTCTTTAAATCCAGCTGAAATCATGGTATATGTATTTGTGATTTTCCCTCACTTATAACCACTTCCCACGTTCTGCCATCTTTTCGATTTGAAGCAATCTACTACAAAATATCCAGGGGTGCCTGGGTGGCTCAGTCGGTTAAGCATCATACAACTCTTGACTTTGGCTCAGGTCATGATCTCAACTGGCTTGGTGCTGATAGCAGGGAACCTGCTTGGGATTCTCTCTCTTGCACTCCTTCTCTCTCTATCCCTCCCTTGATATCTCTCAAGATAAAAAAACACTCAAATACACACACACACACACACACACACACACACATACATCCAAGTGCATTTTCAATAAATAGTACTTATAAATATGTCCCTTATCCTGAAGGTTTCCCAATGCATCCATAAACTATAAAAGAATGAATGGATAGAGAAAGGGGGACTCTAGGGGCTTCTACTTGGACCTTGGCTCTAAACCCAGAAAGGAAAAGTCCCAAGAAATACAGGAGATTTATGAATTTAAAAATGTACACATCCTCAAAAAGAAAAAAAAAATCAGTATCCTCAACAATAAAGGAAAACTAAAGAAGGTCTCAGGTTAAAGTAGACTAAAGAGATAAGACAGCGAAATTCAAGAGTTGACATTTTCCTGTGCTTTAATGGACATGACTGGAGTAATTCCTGAAACCTAAATAAGGTCATGTATAGAACAGTTCTCACAGTTCCTACTGTCCAGGACATGTTATACACTCAAAAATTATAGAGGACTCTCCAAATTTTTGTTTATATACTATCAGTATGTGCCATATTAGATGTTGCAATTCAAACACTAAAAAAATTTGATACACTAAAAATACTTTTTATATGTTAACATACATGCAGTCGTAAAAATGGCTAAAATTTCTAGAACACTATTTGTGATATATTTTCACAATTCACTTAATGTCTGACTTAATCAAAGATAGCTGGGTGTCTGAGTGGCTCAGTCAGTTAAGCATCAGACTCTTGATTTCAGGTCAGGTCATTATCTCACTGAGTGTGCAATCAAGCCTGCTAACAAAGCAGAGCCTGCTTGGGATTCTCTCTCTCCCTTTCTCTCTGCCTCCCCTGCTCATGGGTGCATGCACTCTCTCTCCCTGAAAATAAATAAATAAATAAATGCATCTGGATTCTTCTATGTGCTTCTGCACACAGTAAATTATGACATTGTTTCGGTGAAGTATATATGAAAACAAATCTCACAAACAGGTGGTTGAAAAGGGAGAGAATGAGGGGCTTTGGGTGGCTCACTTTTTTTTTTAATTTTAATTTTTTTTAAACTTTATTTTTGAGAGACATAGACAGAGCATGAATGGGGTAGGAGCAGAAAGAGAGGGAAACACAGAATCTAAAGCAGGCTCCAGGCTCTGAGCTGTCAGCACAGAGCCCAACATGGGGCTCGAACCCATGGACTTTGAGATCATGACCTGAGCTGAAGTTGGACGCTTAACCAACTGAGCCACCCAGGTGCCCTACAAGTGGCAGTTTCTTAATGGTTAGTTGCAGTGTGGCATATGAAGCCATACCAATGAACATTTTGTACTCTACATTTGTGAGAATGTTCTGTGTTTTGTTTTAAGCTCTAAGCCCAACATATGGCTTGAACTCATGACCCTGAGGTCATACATGAACTCAGTCAACCAGGTGCACTAAAGTCTTGTTTTAAGCAAGACACAATGAAGTATTTAGGTGCTAAGAAGCACATTCCTGCAATTTCCTCCCAGGAAACACAATGTATACAACACCTATATGGATGTATACGTGTATAGAGAGAGGACAATGTAGATGCGGCAAAATGTTAACATTTCACAAATCTAGAACATATCAACTCTTGGTACTGTTCTTACAACTTTAAGTCAGAAATAATGTTAAAATTAAAAGTTAAAAAAAACACTTCTAACCAGAAACTACATGATCCTATTTTTGTTCTTCAAACAGCCTGTGTTTATTCGGTGAATCTAACTTAATGTGTCCACCCTTGTTTTCTCCATGCCACTGAAACCAGCTAAGTCTCCCTGAGAAAAGGAACAGTGGAATAGCAGACATTTGTAATTCCACCCACTTCTGACTGACTCTGTCATATTTCTTATTATCTTGGCCTAAATCAATACTTGAAAAGAGGTTAATGAGGTATATGCATCCAAATCCTTCACGATGGGGCACCAGGGTGGCTCAGTCACTTAAGCATCCAACGCCTGATGTCAGCTCGGGTCTTGATCTCAGGGTTGGGAGTTCATGCCCCACACTGGGCTCTGTGTTGGGTGTGAAACCTACTTAAAAAGGAAAGAAATCCCTCAGGGTGTTTATTGGAAACTGCAGGCTCGTAGGCTTAGTCAGACCTACAGAATCAGAAACTACTTCTAGTGACTTTAGAATCAGAAACTACTGATTCTACAGAATCAGACCTACAGAATCAGAAACTACGTCTAGTGACTTGGTAAGACATTCAAATTCTGGGGAAAAGGGAAGGTTCAGCATTAAGATTCTGCATGTAACTACATGGTGGACACCAGAATCAGTCATCTTCTATCTGTGCCCCTCACGGCCCTGCCTCAGGTGACGAGAGACAGGGTTGCTGGGGGAAAGCTACCATCAAGGCGCTGCGGCAGTTGGTAGGACGCCGGATGAATGCAATCACAAAGCATCAAGTACTGCTAGGTTTGGGGGAACTGAAGTTTTCTGGTCTCATTAAAATAAACCTTTAGTTGAGAAATTTTAAGAGGTTTTTACAAGGTAAGAGACTAACGTAAGTATACATTTATCATAATAAAAGTAGCCACCCCACCGGGAAGGTAGACTTTGCAGCTACCCTTTAACTGTTTGGCTGAAGAGGCAAAAGGTCTCTGTCCCTGTGTCTGGAGCAGCCAGAGGAGGTTGATGGACAGAACATGGGCTCTCCTCATCAAGAAGCAATCAACTTCCCCAAGCTTCCAGTTACCACTCTTACTCCGTTTTTTCACCGTAGCACTGAAGACGTGTTGAAGGCTTAAACTTTTGCTTTCATTGTAGACACTTAGGAGTTGTATAGCATGGTGATATGGGTTGGATTGTGTTCCTCAAAACGGTATGTTGAAATCTTAGCTTGTAGTAACCATGATAGGACTTCAGGAAAAACAGTCTAGTTTGTGGTACTTTGTTATGGCAGTCCTAGGACATGAGCACACATGGCTATCCGAGGAATTTCAGGTTTGATTACTTATCTGGCATACCACCTGTTCCGCCTTTTCCTGAGGAAACTGCATTCTCCTCTCCTGCATTCTCCTCTGGTGGTGAAGGAACTGCTCCAACAGTTCTGAGATTCTGGTTTTCCTGCTTCTCTTGATTCTGGAATTCAGTGAGATCACTTATCTTTATCTCTGAATGATCCTGCCACAAATTTTAAATGGGAATGAATTATTTATATAAGAAGTCACCACTGCCTTCCAAAGATAGGCACCCAAACTGAAAAGAGGCTAAAGGAAGACAAGTAGGAGAATCAGGTTTCCGAGTGGCAGATTTGGCTCTTGAGAATGTGAGTTTGGGAATAGGACATACTTGGGACCACTGCAAAGCATAAATGGCAAGATTAGAATTCTTAGGGACAAGAAGTTAATAGATAGTCTAAATGGATAGTCTAATGACTGACGGACTATATAAAGCTAGAAAATAAAAATTAGGACTGTGTCGGGGCACCTGGGTGGGTCTGTTGGTTAAGCATCCGATTTTGACTCAGGTCATGATCTCACAGCTTGTGGGTTCGAGCCCTGCATCCGGCTCTGTGCTGACAGCTCAGAGCCTGGAGCCTGCTTCAGATTCTGTGTCTCCCTCTCTCTCTGCCCCTCTCTCCCTCACTCTGTCTCTCTCTCTCTCTCAAGAATAAACATTGAAAAATTTTTAAAAATTAGGACTGTGTCTTGTAAAGTTATATTTGAAAGAGCAGATAAAAAAGAAGAATAAAATCAGAGTCCTCTCAAGGCAACTGAAGAAGCCCCTCACTAATTATAGGACCATCCTGCTAAATGATCAATGAAAGAGTGATCCCTAGGTCTGACGCTAACTGAAAAGGAAAAACAAAAACCCCAAACTTACCTGATG
>NC_043708.1:81542224-81580600 GCF_006229205.1 Suricata suricatta | reverse complement strand
TTTTAATACTCTATTGACCTCAACTGTACTCCAGCACAAGAATTCTAGAGTATTCCAAAAGAAACAATCACATTTAACAACACCATCTTGAAAAAAGTAGTGTAGGAGGGGAACCTGGGTGACTCAGTCAGTGGAGCGTCCGACTTCGGCTCAGGCCATGATCTCACGGCTCATGGGTTCGAGCCCTGCATCAGGCTCTATGCTGACAGCTCAGAGCCTAGAGCCTGCTTCTGATTCTGTGTCTCCCTTTCTCTCTGACCCATTGCCCACTCACACTCTGTGTTTCTCTCTCTCAAAAATAAATAAACATTAAAAAAAATTTTAAACAAAAAAGAAGGTCTTCCTCATAATATATTCACCGATTTTGTTTCCTAGTACTTTTGTAGTTTCATTTTTATATTTAATTCTTTTACCCATCCACCTTTTGTTTTGGTGTGAAAGTACCAAGCTTGCTTGCCCTCCCCACAAAGATAAAAAGCATAGTTTTCTCTGTATCAGGTCTTGAATAATGAATCTAATCTTCCCCCATTAATATCAAGTGCAACAATTATCATACAATGAATTCTTTTTTTCCTCCTAAAGGTTTATTAGAGAGAGGCTGGCAGGCAGAGAGAGAGAGAGAGGGAGACAGAGAATCCCAAGCAGGCCCTTCACAGTTAGTGCAGAGCCCAATATGGGGCTTTAACTCCTGAACAGCAAGATCATGACCTGAGCTGAAATTAAGTCAGATGCTTAATGGACTGAGCCACCCAGGCCCTCGATGAGTTCTTCTAAAAGCAAGTCTGTATATAATCTTTGGTACCTGTATCACACTGTTGTGATGATTTAGCTCTTTTCTTTTAGATTTTGGTTGTACAGGTGCCATTCTTACCTTATTCCCTTATTTTGGCCTTTGACAAGTTACTTTGGACTCTCTGAGCCTCAATTTTCTCATCTGTGAACTGGGGATAACATTAGTATCTATGTTCTAGGCTTTGAGGAATAAATGAGATAACCCATATAAACACTTAGCCCAGTAAAGATGTGATATTAGCTGTAATTACTAGTTAGAGCATGGTGCTTGGCACATAGTGTATACTCAAAAGATTTATGCTAATTTAATTACTCACACTAAGAAAACTTCAAATGCTTTCCTACACTACTTAAAAAAATTTTCTTTAATGTTTATTTTTTTAAACATTTATTTATTTTGAGAGACAGAGACAGATCAAGAACAGGGGAGGGGGAGAGAGAGAGAGGGACACACAGACTCTGAAGCCAGGCTCCAGGCTCTGAGCTGCTAGCACAGAGCCTGACACAGGGCTCGAACAGACAAACTGTGAGATCATGACCTGAGCTGAAGTCTGATGCTCAACCGACTGAGCTACCCAGGCGCTCCATTGTTTGTTTTTGAGAGAGAGAGAGAGAGAGAGAGAGAGAGAGAGAGTGTGAGAGTGTGTGTGTGTGTGTGTGTTGTGTGTGAAAAGGAGAGGAGCAGAGAGAGAGAAAGACACAGAATCTGAAGCAGGCTCCAGGCTCTGAGCTGTCAGCACAGAGCCTGACGCGGGGCTCGAACCCACAAACTATGAGATCATGACCTGAGCAGAAGTAGGCCACTTAGCCAACTGAGCCACCCAGGCGCCCCAAGGAAGGCCTTCTTAAACATGTTCTCTTACCTAAAGACTATAAGGGAGAGGCTTGATTTTGTTTTTGGTGTTTTTTAGACAAATTCTAATGTTTTTGAAATATACTAATATTACATACACATGGCTAAAAAAAAATCCAGATTTATAAAGAGATTATAATGGAAAGCAATTGCTTCTCTGCACCCTGCCCACTTCTAGGACAGAATTTCAGGTAGTTACTTGTATATCACTCATGATTTGCTTGTGAGATAATCCTTTGTCTTTTCAGTAGCGATGTGTAGTGCCTCTCACATGCTGAAATCTAGCTCCTCTGCCCCTCTCACCTCCCGTCTTCATCCGGACAGCACTCCACCACCTTGTTCTACTAGTCACCTTGACTGCTTTAAAGATTTTGAGGCCCTTCAATCTTGTCTCACAACTGCATAGTATATCCTACAAATTCCAAGTGCAGCATCCTCAGGCTTCCCTTCACATTCTGTCCTCCTTTTCTCACTCAGTGGCGGTCATTTATGTCTCTTTGTTAATGTTTATAGCTTGTTACATAACCTTAACCTAACTATCCATTTATTGTCTGTATAGCTGGAGTCTAATAGTTGATAAATCATTAAGTTCTTAAAGCTTTTGTTGTTTTCTTGGTCATCTCAGTCTCCTTTAGGGTTATCTTTTTATTTATCTTAAGCTCTCTCACACTGCATGTTTCTCCTCAAATGTCTGGTGACTTCTGGCTGTCTATCCTATTTCAAAACAAGGAAGACCTCATTAGAGGCTTGGATGTGTAGGAGGGCCTATTACCTGGTACAATCTAATCTACTAGGGTCCTTAGGTGGGGAGGAGCCTATTATGTAGAGGAACCCTTGAATTCCAGAAGGCAAAGGCCTTTGCTTAATAACATTGACTTTCTTTACAGAGAAACCTTCCGATATTATAAACTGTAGTGACACCTGGTGCTCTGCAGGTGGAAGTAGTGGGCTGAATGCTTTGTATCCTGATTTTTCCATCCATTTCACTACAGTGCCTGGACCCCACACTCTGAGAGGTGACTTGGTTGGCCACGGTTTGGTAAGGTCTATATATCAGCATATTTTATTTATTTTGAGAGAGAAAAAAGGAGTGGGCACAGAGGAGGAGAGAAGGGGAGAGAGGGAGAGAGAAAGAATCCCACAGGCCCCACGCTCAGTGCAGAGCCCCATACACAGGGCTCAACCATACCACTTGAGATCATGACCTGATAGGAAATCAAGACTTAGACACTCAACTTGACTGAGACACTCAGGCACCCCAATTTATCAGCATTTTTAAAAAGCTCCCCACAGGCGCTTGGGTGGCTCAGTCAGTTAAGCATCTGACTTTGGCTCAGGTCATGATCTCATGGTTCATGGGCCCGAGCCCCGTGTTAGGCTCCGTGCTGACAGCTCAGAGCCTGGAACCTGCTTCAGATTCTGTGTCTTCCTCTCTCCCTCCCCTCCCCTGCTCATGCCATCTCGCTCTCCTAAATATAAATTAAACGTTAAAAAAAATTTTTAATAAGTAAATAAAAAGCTCCCTAAATGATTCTCCCATGGATCCCGCAAAGAGAACCATAATATAAAATAAATTTATGGGGAGGCAAAGAATAAGGAAGTTTTGAAAATGGCAGGTTTTAAAAGTAAAATATTATAGACGTAAAATAATTCCGAGGGATATAAGGTCCAGGATACGCCAAGGAAGAGGATGGCTGATGAAGAGTGGTAAGCAAAGTTACAGGAGCCAAGAAACGAGGAGGCAAGTATGGTAAGGGACATCGAGATGGACCTGTAAATTCACCAGAGGAGGTCAGGGCATGAGGTGATGAGGAAGACAAGAAATCAAATACCAGAAAGCAACCAAGGAATCAGCAAGTGACAGCTGAAAACAGGTAGGCATAAATTCAAAGAAACAGGGATACATGAGAGTAGGAAGATGCCATGTGGATCCCACTTCCAACCCCCCGGATAGTCATGGGGAGGAAAAACTGCTTCCATCTAGAAGTGGTGCCTTGGGCTACATGTATTGCTGGAATCTAAAGAGAGACTTTTTTTATGTACTGTGAAGAGTGAGAGAACAAAAGAGGGGCAGAGAGAGAGAGGGAAAGAGAGAGAATCCCAAGCAGGCTCTACACTGTCAGTGGAGACCCCACAGGCATTTAACGGATTGAGCCACCCAGGCGGCCCAAGAGATACTTTTAAAATACTTATTTAGTCCTCCTGCAGGGACTCCCTTATGAACACAGTGCAAGACAGGTCCTATAACTATTCTGTTTATGTTTTTTTTTTTTTTTTCCTTAACGCTTATTGATTTTTGAGAGACACAGAGACACAGACCATGAGCAGGGGAGACGCAGGGAGAGAGGAACACACAGAATTGGAAGGAGGCTCCAGGCTCTGAGCTGTCAGCACAGAGCCTGACGCAGGGCTTGAACCCACGAATTTCGAGATCATGACCTTGAGCTGAAGTCAGATACTCAACTGACTGAGCAACCCAGGCCCCCCATGTTTATGTTTTAATATTTATTTTTTTCAAATAGTTTATTGTCAAATTGGTTTCCATACAACACCCAGTGCTCTTCCCCACAAGTGCCCTCCAGCATCACCACCACCTCTTTTCCCCCCTCCCAATATTTGTTTATTTTTGAGGGGGGGGGGCAGGCATGTGAGTATGAGCAGGGGAGGGACAGAGAGAGAAAGGAGACATAGAATCCAAAGCAGGCTCCAGGCTCCAAGCTATCAGCACATTTTGTCTGACACAGGGTTTGAATTCACCAATGGCAAGATCATGACCTGAGCCAAAGTTGGATGCTTAACTGACTGAGCCACCCAGGCACCCCCTTAACTGTCCTGTTTAGAAACCTATTAGCCCAACTCCCAGAGATTGCTTGTTTTTTTTTAATGTTTATTTTTGAGAGACAGACACAGTGTTAGTGGGGGTGGGGCAGAGAGAGAGGGAAACTCTGGGCTGTCACCTCAGAGTACAACATGAACTCGAGATCATGACCTGAGCTGAAGTCAGAAGCTTAACTGACTGAACCACCCAGGTGCCCCTGAGATTGTCTGTTTTAGGAGACTGACGCGCTGCCCACTGCGCTAAGAAGGCTAGATTGTCTGTTTTAATCCCATGCGTTTTATGTTAGTCTGGGAAGCTGACAGTGATCAGGGAGGGTATATTCATTCCTGAATGCACCATGATAGACCTAGAATACACTTGTCTAAATCCAAGATTGATGAGGCACACCTGGCTGAGACAAGGGAGTCCTTGGCATCCAGCCAGACTAACCCACATACAGCACTCTTCCCATATATAGTTAAGGCTGACTTACAGTGTGAGATTAAGGCTTCCAAAATGCGCAATGTCCAACTCAGATGTGATCCATACCTGTGCACTGCCTAGGTGATGATTTATGGGGTCTGGAAGTTTGCACATCTGTCAATCCTTGGTACCATTAATGATCTCTTTGCCATGCATTTGCACTGTGTTGACTTTTTCTGTAGCCTTAGTAAATAAACTCTGTCTTTATCAAGTCCTCCCATTAATCTAAATTCACTATCATAGATTAAGAGTCCTGGGAGCTCCTGGCTGGCTAAGTCAGTTGAATGTCCACCTTCAGTTCAGGTCATCATCTAAAGACTTGTGGGTTTGAGCCCCCTATCAGGCTCTGCACTGATGGTGTGAAGCCGGCTTGGAATTCTCTCTCACCCTCTCTGCCCTTTCCTCCACTTGCTTGCTGTCTCAAAATAACGTGGAAAAAAAAAAAAAAAAAGAATTCTGACTTAGGAATTCTTTATCTGATTTAATTTTGACTATTTGTCATGCTTTTCTGACATTTTTTTTCAAAATGAAGTGGCCCCTGAGATGCAGAATTTGAAATGATAATTTAAAAAAAAATTTTTAATGTTTTTAATTTGTTTTTGAGAGATAGAGACAGCACAAGCAGAGGAGGGTCAGAGAGAGAGAGGGAGACACAGAATCTGAAACAGGCTCCAGGCTCTGAGCTGTCAGCATAGAGCCCGATGCGGGGCTCGAACCTACAAATTGTGAGATCATGACCTGAGCTGAAGCCAGACCACTCAACTGACTGAGCCACCCAGGTGCCCCAGAAATATGATAATTTTAAATTCTGTTAATTGTTATCCAAACTAAAATCTTGATTTCAAATAGCACTACAATCAAGTATCCTACATACAAAAGTGGGGAAAGGAGGAGAGAGGTAAGGAAGGGAGGAGAGAGATGGGGATGGAGAGAAGGGAGAGAAGGGAGAGAAGGGAGGGGAGGGAGGGGAGGGAGGGGAGGGAGGGGAGGGAGGGGAGGGGAGGGAGGGGAGAAAGCATTCGGGAGGAGGCAAACAGAGGGGAAGATGGGGGTATAGAGAGGTGGGAAGGAGGGGGCAGATTGAGATTAATTTTATGTAGAATCTTAGAGCTAGAATTCAAAATTAATCCTTTTTTGTTTTCTGTTTTAAGTTAATTTAACCAGGAGTCAAAAGAATTTTAAATAATAGTTTTAAATGTTTATAACTTGGAATAGAGTTACAGAGATGATAAAGTCAGAGAGGGCAGAAATTAGATTTTCAGTTCAGGTTTATATTTACCTTCATTTCCAGATAGATAATGGGATGCTCTTCAAAATCCAGGGCCCTAAGGACTTTCCTATTTTCCTCCATTTCACGTTTAGAATCCTGGCTCTGTCAAAACCTTTGGGGGTTAAGTCTGAGACAGCCAGGACCGCCTCTCCCCCATTAGCTGTGGTGTCCAGTTCACTACACAGGGCACGGTGACAGGCCCTGCTCATAGGCCCTACTTCCTTTGACTCTTAACACTCAATTCAGCCATGCTGATGTTATTTCCATTTTAAAGAACAGCAAAGAATCCAGACATTTAAGTTTTCCAAGATAACACAAAAAGAAATGACAATTGCTTTTTAACTTGGATTTTTCTGGTTTCAAATCATGTTCCCTCCCTGCTCATACCAAGCTAGTTCGTGTAATGATTGGCAACTAGTAATTAATCTTCACATTTGTATGAGAACATCTTATTTAACAGATTACTTCCTATAAGCAGTTTCTCTATAACAGTGATTATGTAAGGATTTATTATTACCAATAATGATCTCTTTGGAAATAAATAGCATGTTTTAAGTTATCACTAGCTGTGTTTATCACTGATTAAATATAATTGCTTTAATATTTAACAGCTGATAAAAATATTACTTACCTGATTCTCATTTTTTTTTGCTTCATGTTGAAGGTGGGCTTTCAAGGCTTTTAACAATTTGTCTGCCTGCAGGAGAGTTAAAGATTTTATCAGTAGGGCCAAAATCAACAAAGCAAGAAAGATGGGTTATTATCTTTCCCAGTTTTGAGGACAATTATTCTCCTGGTCTTGTATTCCCCAAATGTCCTCTGGACCGGCCCTGAGAACAGAGGGATGACCAACACAGAATTGGCCCCATGCAGATTTCACACCAGAAAGGGGAAGTGAGACAGGGAAAGAGGCAAGGATCATAGAAGCACGGGGTTAAGAGCCAGTATGAGCCTAGGCTGTTGTGCAAAAACACAAATGGGCACAACCACCAAGATCTGGACCACCAGTCAGGGTTGACTTAAGTAACGAGACACGCCAGTTCTAAGACAAAGGTCTGTATCTGCTGAGATGTGAAGGACAAACAGGACAGTGGTGGCCACAACGAAGGGGTAGAGAAACGACATGGGAAGGCGAGAATGAGGGTGGAATTTGGGGAACTTGAATTCAAAGTGGCCGGAGCATGGAGCTACTGGAGGAACAGTGAGAGAGGAATGGGGAAGTGGCAGGGGCCAATCCTGCCAGGCCTTATAAGCCTCTTAAAAATACGAACTTTATGGGGGAGGGGGGAAAAGAGGTGGTAGTGATGGAGGGCACGTATGGGGAAGAGCACTGGGTGTTGTATGGAAAACAATTTGACAATAAAATATTATGGAAAAAAAATACGAACTTTACTCTCAGAGCAAAGGGCAGTGTCTGAAGAGTCTGTAGCAGCACAGTGGGTTTTACTAATTTTCTCTGGTAGGACATTGTGCAGGATGCACTTGATGGCAGGAAGACAAAGTCAGGAAAGCCTCTGGGAGCTGCTGTAGGAAATCAGAAAGGACTGTGGCCTGAGCTAGAGCGGGGTTAAGGCAGTATGGACGGATTCAAAACCTTTTTTGGAAGTAAAATCAGTATAAACATAGGGGTCAAGGAATAGTCAAACTTTATCATACCCAGGTATCTGGCTTGGGCAGCTGATGGAACGTGGTGGGGGTCTCTCAGATGGGGAATGCCAAATTCAGGCAGGCTTAGCGAGGAGGATGGTTCAAGGGTTCCTGAGGAAACAGACTCCTTATTTTATCTTTCCACTCTAGGAAACCTTCCCTTCCTGAAACAGAAATACTAATCTGATTGGTTATGTTTTCTCTCGCTTTAAAGGATCAAGTTTATTGGTTGTGTTGTCTTTTTCTCCTCCTCTACTCAGCCAAGCAGTTGAGAACCAGAGATTTCCTTCTCAAGGTGGGCTCAGCTACCACTTCTCATACCACTTATTGTTGGCCAGGTGTCCAGGAAAGAATAGCAGAGATCCAGATCTGGTTTAGGCTTTAGGGGACAGGAGAGGCTGTGCTTAGGGTGTGAAGCCCATTATCCAGCCTGGTTCTGGTTCACCAGTATGCCCTACAAGTTATTAGTCACCATACTGGCTAGTAATAGAGTAGTACCTATGTTCTACTTGCTGTTGTTTCTTGAACCTCTTTTAGGGTCTTCTCTGTGAAAGGTATGACTGGCATGGGAAAATTGAGGCATTCTTGGTTCTCCTATCAAATTTTTCCCCAACCACTTTATTCGGTTTTATCTTTTTTGGGGGGAGGGGGGAGGGGTTCTAAGAACACTTTACAGAAGATCTACCTTAGCAAAAAAAAAAAAAAAAAAAAAAATTTTTTTTTAAAGAGGTAAAGAGAACATGAGTTGGGGTAGAGGGGCAAAGGGAGAGAGAGAATCTTAAGCAGTCTCATGCTCAGCACAGAGCCCAAAGTAGGGCTCGATCCCATGAGTCTGGAATCATGACCTGGACCACAATCAAGAACTGGATGCTCAAACAACTGAGCCACCCAGGTGCCCCTATCATAGCAAAATTTTAAGTGTATGATACGACATTGTTAATCATATAGGCTCAAAGTTGTAGACGTTACCAGAACACCTCCTTGAAATGCCACGAAAACCTTACCAAGCATGTGACAATGATGAAACAAGGTGCCTGTGGCAGAGCCAAGTCAGGGCATTTAAGATGACTGAATGTAATGGGGTGACGCTCCCAAGAACCTGGCAGAAGGTGCATGTGTTACTATCCGCATGCATTCCCTCAACAAGCACTTATCACGCTGCACACTGTCCCAGGCACTGAAGAGAGACTGATAAACAAGAGAGACAAGGTCTCCACTACCCAGGAACCTCCAGTGGTGGACCAGTGGTGAACCAGCCTTTTTTAAAATTTCATTTTAGAGAGAAAGAGAGCTCCAGCCGGGCAGAGGGCAAGAGAGAATTTCAAGAAGGCTTCATGCTCAGCACAGGGCCCCCCATGGGGCTCGATTCCACAACCCTGGGATCATGACCTGAGCTTAAAAAAAATTTTTTTAAGTTTTATTTATTTTTGATAGAGAGAGAGACAGAGTATGAGAGGCAGAGGGGCAGAGAGAGGAGACACAGAACCAGAAGCAGGCTCCAGGCTCTAAGCTAGCTGTCAGCACAGAGCCTGATGTGGGGCTTGAACCCATGAGATCTGACCTGAGCTGAAGCCGGACGCTTAACCGACTGAGCCACCCAGGTGCCCCATGACCTGAGCTTTAAAGTCAGACCCTCGGGGCAGATGAAGGACGAGGAGTCATGAGAGAGCTCTGTAGGATGTAAGAGAGAAGAGCTGACTGCAAGTACACAGCCCTAGAGGAGGAAACAGGATACTTGGCACAAATGGCAAGGCTGCCCTCATGCAAAGGCAGAGGACTTGCAGACTGGCGACAGGCCTGGGATGGCTGGATAGTTTGACAATGCAAAGAAGAGGTAACTCTTACCTAATTGCGTCTATTTTTCCATGACCTATGAGGAAAAATCATCAAGTGAAGGAAGGGAGCCAATTTGAGGTGAGAGGATATGAAACAATGGTCCTCAAAAACAGAAAAGTTAATGACTACCAAGAAGTATAGAGGGATCAAATGCTCATTTTATGATTTATGGTGATACCTTTAAGTTTGATCAACAAGGTTAGGTGATTTTTCTCCATGTAGGGTCAGCTGGTTAGGTACAGGCTAAAATTAAGCACCTAGCCAGGTTTAATAAGGCTTAGAGTTTTGTCAGGAGAGGAATGGGAGCTACAAGAGAATGGAAATAGTGCCAGTCTTGGTAATCTAGGCTTGCAAGCAGGAAAGCCAAGGCAGGAGTGAGAAGGACTAGTGGCCACACAGTAAATACCAGTAACTGACTCCTTCACTGAGACACTGCTCTTAATGTTAAGACACAAAAGAGAGCTAAGATTTTTGCTTCTAAATTTATGTTGACTGTTACCATTCTGGTGGAATTTATTTAAATCTTATTCTGTTTAGTGTTTAAAAAAAAAAGGGGGTGCATGGGTGGCTCAGTTGGTTAGGCATCTGACTCTTGATTTCTGCTCAGGTCATGATCTCACAGTTCATGGTATTGAGCCCCCTGTCAGGCTCTGCACTGATAGTGCAGAACCTGCTTAGGATTCTCCCCCTCACTCTGCCCTTCCCCTGCTCACACACACACTCGAAATAAACATTAAAAAAACTATTTTTAAATCATCAAAATGATCATCTAATCTTGATCACTGCTAAGAGCAATTTGTTCATATTTTTGTTTATATACCTGTGAATTTAAAAAGCCAACTGAGGGGCGCCTAGGTGGCTCAGTTGGTTATGTGTCCGGCTTCGGCTCAGGTCATGATCTCACAGTTTGTGGGTTCGAGCCTTGCATAGGGCTCTGTGCTGATGGCTAGCTCAGAGCCTGGAGCCTGCTTCAGATTCTGTATCTACCTCTCTCTCTGCCCCTCTCCTGCTCATCTCTCTCTCTCTGTCTCTCAAAAAAAAAAAAAAATTTTTTTTAAATAAAAATAAAAAGCCAACTGATTTAACAAGCTCCTGAGCTGTACAAATTTGTAATTTAAAACATTTTAGTTATGAGAAGTTTCAATCACAAAAGTTGAGAGCATGGTCTAATGATCTCCCATGTATCTATCACCCAGTTTCAACAATTATCCATTATCAACATTCTGTTGTTCTTATTTCATCTTATTACCCTGTCTTTGTCCTAAAATATTTCACAGAAAATCCCACGCATCCTAACATTTCACTTTTAAATACTTGGCATGTATTACTATGAGAGAAGGCCTTAAAAAAAGGAGGAGGGGATGCATAACCACAATACCATTTTAATAGCCAACAATTAACAGTATCTTAATTTAATACCTAGACCAAGTTTAATTTTCAACTGTCTCAAAAGCGTCTTTTTATAATTGGTTATAATCAAATGGTATACAGTCGACTTTGGGGAAATAGTACCTCTTAAGAAATATTTATTGGGGCACCTGGTGGCTCTGTCGGTTAACCATCCAACTTCGGCTCAGGTCATGATCTCACAGTTCGTGGGTTTAAGCCCCGCATTGGGCTCTGTGCTGACAGCTAGCTCAGAGCCTGGAGCCTGTCTTCAGATTCTGTGTCTCCCCCTCTCTCTGGCCCTCCCCTGCTCACGCTGGCTGTCTGTCTCTGTCTGTCTCTCTCTCTCTCAAAAATAAATAAAATGTCAAAAAAAAAAAAAAAAAAGAAATACTTATTGAGGGGCAACTAGGTGGCTCAGTTGAATGTCTAACTTTTGGTTCCAGCTCAGGTCATGATCCCAGGGTTGTGGGATCGAGCTCCACATCCAGCTCTGCGCTGAGCATGGAGCCTGCTTAAGGTTCTCCCCCTGCTTACTGTCTAAAGTAAAAAATAAATAAAGTTTTAGGGTGCCTTGGTGGCTCAGCTGGTTGAATGTCTGACTTTGGCTAAGGTAGTGATCCCAGAGTTTGTGGGTGTGAGTCCCACATGGGGCTGACAGTGCAGAACCTGCTTCGGATTCTCTTTTCTCTCTCTCTGCCCACCTCCCCCCTCCCCGCCATGCTCTCTAAAAAATAAATAAACATTTTTAAAAATTTAAAGAAATATTTATTGATACCTACTATGTGCCAGATACTGTATGCTAGGGAGGCAATGGTGTCTCTACTGACCTGAAATAATTCACTATGACACTGTGAAAACAGGTGACTGACTAGCTAATGCAGATTAGGTGCCTCAAGAGACTACAGGTGAGGCTTTTAGGAATCCAGCTCTCTTGGAATAGCCTTCAGAGATCCAAATGATTGAGGGGCCTTGATGTCATCCAGAGCTCAGAACTTAGGAAGCCTCCACTCTAACTCTCTTGCCACCCTCTGGGACAGTATTCTAGCACTGCAAGGAAGTGATTGAACATAATTAATTATTCAGCATTGCCTATATAAAATGTACTCCACTTAGTGTTGTAAAGACTTCCAAGGGGCATGGATAAGATTCTTGTTCAAGGAACTTAGCTTTTAGTTCAAGGAGCTTTTTTAGCTTTTAGATAACATAATACAAATAACCAGAGTGCAAGGTGAAAGCCCAAAAGTGCTCAAAGAAAGTACTTGAAATTAAACTCTGTTAAAAGCACAAAGGCTTCCTGGAATTACTGGGGTAGTGGACCTATGGCCAAGGGACTGAAGAGGAGAAGGTGAAGTGCCAAGTCAGTGATATTTCTGATGGACTCTAAAGAGCAATTTGAAATTAATGCAAATAAAGAAGAGGAAAAGAGAAGGGGGTCTGGGACAAACAGGTCAAAATTAGCAAAGACAGAAAGACGGACAAAGGCGTCAGGTGTTCAGAGACCAGTACGGTTTGGATGCTGTCTTGGATAAGATTCCAGCCAGACTGGAGAAAGCTGAGGGGACTTAAGGAATTAAGGCTTTATTAAGTAGTATTACAAGGAGCCATTAAAAACTACAGCTCAGAAATATCTCCAAAGACACTCCTTTATTATTAAGACCCAACAAGTACCTAGGCACTGATTATTTTGTATTAATCACTTAAAACCTTTTCTAATACCTAAGTTATTCACTCAGTGTAAATACCACACCCACACCCTGCAGAATATATCTCCAAGTGTAACCTAATAATTTTTGTGTGAAAACTCCACTGAAGAAGATAAACTTCACTCCCAAAATGAATCTCCACATTTCCCCCCCTCAACGTTTTACAGCCTCGGTGTCAAAGACAATACTGATTTTGAACAGAACACTATCATAATAGTGATAATAAATGATCATTCTAGATCAGAGCTGAGTTATAAAATTTTATCCATGGGAGTGGTCCTTTAAAAGCCATACTTTTTTCCAGGTTCCCTCCCCACCCCCGCAAATATTAAGAGATTTAGGGCGCACTTATAATTCACAGAATTGTTACGTTTTCGACTTTGCCAGAAGCCAAGGCAATTATTTCCACAACTGCCTAACAATTAACTGGAATTAAGACACAGCATTCCTTGAGCTTTCTGGGCCAGCGTTTCCTAATTAATTCTGGAGTACTTTCAATAAAACCAAACCAAACCAACTCTTTTGAAGTCAAGGCCTATGTGGGCCCCCAGAAAAGTCAGCCTCAAAATAAGGTGAATACTATGGCTCCCTCTCCATTTTGCACAGTTGGAGGGACAGATGCCACATTCCCCGTGGCCGGTCACTTCCCACCAGGTCTCTCTGAGAGCGCTAAACCTGCCCGGCCGTTACCGGCTACGTACCCTCAGGTTAGCCCGGAGCCCCAGACTCTTGGCCAAATTCTGCAGGTCGCTGTATTTGAACGAGTCCAGCTCTTCAAGGGAGGGTACGGTCATGTCGAGGTGCGGCCAGGCCACCCGGATAAGACAAACGCTCTAATATGAACAGCGCCGTCCAAAGCTCTGGCGCCACTTTGAGCGTTGACTAAACCGAATTTTATAGAGAGTTTAAATTGAAAATGCTACACCTCCATTGGTTAAAAATGTTTTGAAGGCGGGTTTCCTGGCGTTGACCAATAGAAACGAAGATTCCCCTTCCACTAGAAGTACGGCTTCCCCCCACCCCTCACTAACACTTTGGCGCGGAAGGGCGTATCCAGAAAGCGTGTGCAGGGCAAGGCCTCGGCTCACGACGTCCAATGAGGATGCAGGAACCGTGGGTGGGCGGGGTCAGGTGCCTGTTCGAAGCTGAGGCGGGGGCGCCAAGAAGATGGCGGCACGGCGGCGACGGCAGCCTCCCTCGGTTTATAAGACGCTGTCGCAGGGTAACTTTTGTGATGGAGCTAAGAATTCAACTGAGGATCTCTCTTGTACGACTTCTATGGAGTGGGACACGCAGGTGGTGAATGGGTCCTCGCCGCTTGGCCCCACAGGCCTGGGGGCAGAGGATCCGTCGTGCAGACTGCGGCTGCCGTGGTGGCTGCAGCCCGAGCGGTGCGCCATGTTCCAGTGCGCACAATGCTACGCAGTACTCGCTGACTCTGTGCACCTTGCCTGGGACCTGTCGGCGTCCCTTGGGACCCTGGTCTTCTCCAGTGAGTGGGGCGGAGTCTGAGGAAGGCGGATAGGATGTTCCCGCTTTGTCACGGGAAGGTTGAGAGCAGGGTGGTGAAGAAAATGGGGTGAGAGTTTTAAGGAAATTAAAGCCTTTGCCAAGAATGGGAGCAACTTTTCATGATTTTTTTTTTTGTGGCCATGATGAATCTGTAGCTAGTAGGTTTTCCTTTTCAAGGCTTCACATGTACTTACTCATTCTGACCTCTGTTTGTCTTCCCAGGAGTCACAAACAACGTGGTTTTGGAAGCGCCCTTCCTAGTTGGCATTGAAGGTTCGCTCAAAGGCAGGTGTGTACTGAGAGTTCTCCATTGCTTTTTAGGTCCTGTATTAATAAGACTGAGAAGGGGCGCCTGGGTGGCTCAGTCCGTTGAGCGTCCGACTTCGGCTCAGGTCATGATCCTGCAGTCTGTCGGTTCAAGCCCCGCCTCGAGCTCTGTGCTGTCGCTTGCGCAGAGCCTGGAGCCTGCTTCAGATTCTGTATCTCCTCTCTCTGCCCCTTCCCTGCTTGCGCTCTGTCTCTCAAAAATAAATAAATGTAAAAAAAGAAAATAAGATTGAGAAGCGTGGAAACGACATGCACAAAGAAAAAATATCTCTTATTTGCGCTACAAGAAAGGTTTATTTTATCCATACAGTGTATTTGAGGGATATTCCTTTTACCTGTTCGAGACCTGTAGGAACTTGTTAATGAAATGGAAAGGTTGTATTTGTGTGCACGTTTTAACATCTTTCTGAGGGCCACATCTCTCTTGTGGTGTGTGCAAGTGAAGTGAGGCTAAGATAAGTAGGAATTTTAAATTTGCATTTTACCTGGAGTTTGTAATAAGCCATGGCAGGACTAATTTTCTGTAACCTGGGAATCTGGGGAAAAAACACAAGTTGAATGTTATGTACTTGAATACTGCAGGGTAACTTTGCATCCAGTCTGCTGTGATCTACAAGTGTAACCAAAGTACTTAAGAGAATTTATTATTACAAGGCTCTTCAATTTTGAGTGTTGGCTTTAATAGCAAGACAATTCATTCTGACCATAGTTTGGTTCAGTTTTAGGGTTAAAGTACAGGAATTGTGTCTTTACTCAGTAACCAGAAAGAGTTTTGCAGCTCCCTTTTCCCAATTGAAAGATACTTCTTACTAGAGTGACCTCTTCCCACCTAAAGGGAACAGGTAGGAAAAGAGTGGTGGCTTGTTTGGAATAGGGTCATTTGGGGCCAGAAGCAGATGCTCTCTAAATATCTTTTTAAAGTAGGATAAGGCATCTAGACACATGGTATCCAGTACTGTAACCATTAGCCATATTGAGTACTTAAAATGTGGCCATCCTGAATGAGTGCGAATATACACTAGATTTTGAAGACTTAATACAAAAGAATTAATAGTTTAAAAATATGGATGACATGTTGAAATGATTTTTTTGATATATTGGGTAGCATAAAATGTATTAAAACTTTAAATTACTTATGTGCCTCACATTATGTCCCTATTGGGCAGTATTGCTATAGATTGTTTAGAAAACACTGGCAGGAAATTCCAATGTCTTTGTATACTTTTAGAATAAGGAGAGCCACCGGACTTGGTAGGAAGAGATTTATTATCAGGAAATGGCTCATGTGATTATGGAGGGTGAGAAGTCCCAAGAGCTGTCGCTGTCAAGCTGGAGACACAAGAGAGCCAGTGGTTTCATCCTATTCCAAGTCCACAAGCCTCAGAACCAGGAGAGTCAAGGGTGTAAGTTCCATTCCAAATGCCAGACGTGTCTGGACAGAAGAAGAGCCTACCTTTCAGTTCAAGTGCAAAGGCTAGGGAAAAAAACCAATGTGGCAGCTTAAAGCAATCAGACAAGAGGAGTTTCCCCTTATTCCTAAAAGGGCTAGCCTTTTTGTTCTAGCTTAGCTGACCTTCAGTTGATGAGATGAGGGCTATCTAAATGAGGAGGACAATCTACTTTATTCTGTCTACTGATTCAAATGTTAATCTCGTTCAAAAACACTCTCACAAACACATTCAGAGTATATAACCTAACTGGGCATCAGATGACCTATTAAGTGGACACAAAATTTAACCATTAACTTGGCACCTACATGCATTTCCTAAAACCATACAAGATTACAAATAAAGACAATACCAAGGTCATAATTCTGTCTAACGTGTTACAACTATCCTGCATACAACTGAAAGCATACTAACCCCCTTCTCTGGAAGAGGAAATAAAGTACTTGAGTGATGTTTACATTTCTCCTTGATATCTCATAATTTAAATAGTGTGATGTGAAATTAATAATAATAGTTTGATATAGTATGATATTAATAGTATGATCTTATGTTACACAATAAGGGACTAAGAGAAAAGCAGATAAACATGCAGAAACACAGACATAACAAAGTAAGGAGGAAAAACTCATGACAGTTACAGTCCTCATTTCTGTAACTGGTCACTAGGTCATAGCTGATATTTATAACTAACTTCTTCCACTACCCATATGTATCTCCTTTGCCTTCAGGAGCACTCAGCTGGTCATAGTTCTTTGGTGTGGTAATGCAAACCTTCATTTTGAAGGACCTGAGCCATTAACAGACTAATAATTCAGTGAAATATTTTATATTGCACACATAAGCATAATTTGGGGATTTTTTTTTCACATTTTGCTTAGTTCCATGTATTAGTTTCTATGAGACATTTTTCTGTAGGCACTATGCTTTGTCTGATACCATTAATTCCTGCATAGGAATTAATTTAATGCAACTTTCTTTTTATTTTTAAGTTTATTTATTTATTTTGAGAGTGAAAGAGAAAGAGGGAAAGAGGAAGAGAGAGAGAATTCCAAACAGGTTCTGCACTGCCAGCCCATAGCCTGATGTGGGGCTCAAATGCATGAACTGTGAGATCATGACCTGAGCCGAAATCAAGAATTGGACGCTTAATCAACTGAGCCACCCAGATGCCCCGATGCAACTTTATTTCATGGCTTGCTTTTTGGTTACTATACTCACAAAAATACAGTACTACATGTGTGGTATGGGACTTAATTTACTAATGACCTTGGGTCATTATAATATTATTGCTTGGAATATTATATTGCTTGGTCTTTTTTAGTATCCATTGACATGAATTTTTTTTTATTAGTCATGTGATTTTTAAACTCCATTCATACAGTTTTGCTGCCTAATATGTTTATGCAAATAATTTTTTTCTGTACCAAACCACCTTAAAATTATTTTCAAGCAGTGCCTGGTTGACTCAGCTGGAAGAGCTTGTGACTCTTGATCTTGGGGTGGTGAGTTCAAACCCCATGTTGGGTGTAGAGACTACTTAAATATAACTTTAAAAATTTTTATTCTTTCTGTGACTGAGAGATAACACAAACAGTAGAGGGAAAGAGTGAGAATCTTAAGCAGGGTCCATGCCCAATGTGGAGCCCAACATGGGACTTGCGCCCATGACCCTGAGATCATGACCTGAACTGAAATCAAGAATTAGGTGCTTAACTGACTGAAATGCCCATGAACCCCACTAAATAAATTAAAAGAAAAATGTTTTCAGTACATGCATAATGAAACATAATTTTTTCTTAAAACATTTCTTTGAATTATTTGATTATGTCTTATGTATTATTTGAATATGTCTTATGTACCAGCAAATATGGTTAGTGACTTACCCAAGGGGTATAACTACAATCATTACAGTTTCCTCATCTGAGAATCTTTCAGAGGTTAAAAAGAAAGAAAGAAAGAAAGGAAGAAAGAAAGAAAGAAAGAAAGAAAACAGGATTTTTTTCTCTCTCTATTAGTATTCTGTCTGGGTATTTAATTTTTTGTTATATCTGCAAAAGAAAAATCCTGATTTGAGTTCTATTGATTATTTAATAAGCCCAAATCAATTTAATTATTTTTCTTATACTGGAAATAGGCTTGATGGTAGCTAATGTATATGGTCATATGTAGTTTGTGGCGTTTTTTGTTTGTTTTTTTTAGAGAGAGAGAGAGAGAGAGAGAGAGAGAGAGAGAGAGAATATCAGGTACTCCTCCGTCAGCACAGAGCCCGAGACCTGTGAGATTGATCATGACCTGAGCTGAAATCAAGAGTCAGAGGCTTAACCCACTGAGCCACCCAGGTGCCCTTGGTCATGTAGAGTTTTATATGTTTAAATGTTAACCTGATCAGGTAGCTCTTTTTTTTTCTTTTCAAATGTAAATTATTCTATTGAACTGACTATTGTACATCCATAATTGCTTTTGTGGCCAGAACCCACAAGAGAATCTGTAACCTAAGATATAATTTTATTAAAACCTGAGTTAACCTTTCTTGAATATGACATTTCTGCAATCTCAGTACTATTATAGCAGTTTTAGGAGAACTAGCTGCAGAGACTGGTTATTTTATATTTCTTCTCTGATTATCTTTCTTACCAATATTCTGTTTTTTCCTCTAGTACTTATAACCTTTTATTCTGTACTTCCTGTGGGATTCCCATTGGTTTCCATTTGTATTCTACCTTTGCTGCCCTGGCTGCCTTGAGAGGTCACTTCTGCCTTTCCAGTGACAAAATGGTATGGTGAGTAGACTTAGATATTCTTTATCAAATACATGTTAAAAGAACTTTCTGAAAAGGCAGAAAGTTTGTACCAAAGAAAATGCTAAAGCCAGGCATTGTCTCTTACACAAAAAAGATGAGCAGTGGGACCAAAATATAGTCTCATAATGTTATGCTCATTTTAGATGTCTTATAATCATACCTTGGAATAAATGAGAGGATATTGTTTCTTTACAGAAACTTCTAGAAGGTAAGCTTTTGCAAAATAATGCTGTAATAGACACTTACTGGGTTTGTGCCCAACTTCTGACTCTCTCCCCATGGAGTAGCACCTTGTATCCATATTTCTATCATGTGTGATATCATTCCCAGGTGATAGGATCAAGAATGAATACCTGACCTGAGCTAAGCCAGTCAGGCTTTATACTCTAGGAATTTGAAGTAAGGACGCAGAGACATTGGTCATTTGTAAATGGTACTGGTACTGATGTTGCGAAATGAAAGCGCTAGGTTTAGGGTATCTATTTTCTACATTATACATGTAGATGCAGAGAAAGCTTGTCTACAGAAAAGAATGAGGCAGATAGATACCCAAAGGAAAGTAAAAAAAAATAATGACTTTGTGCCCTCATAGAATCAGATAAAGTACGCTACTTATTGTTCCTTTTTGTTTTTTTTTTTAACATTTATTTATTGAGAGCATAAGCATGAAAGGGGCAAGGAGAGGGGGAGACACAGAATCTGAAGCAGGCTCCAGGCTTTGAGCTATCACCACAGAGCCTGACGCGGGGCTCAAACTCACAAACCACAAGGTCATGCCCTGAGCTGAAGTCAGATGCTTGACCAACTAAGCCACCCAGGCGCCCTTTATTGTTCTTGTGTAGTACTTGGGATATTTCTTTATCTTAATACTACTTTCACTTAAGCTTACTTTTTTAATGTTTATTTTTTGAGAGAGAGCCATAGAGTGCACGCGTGTGCAAACTCAGGGTGGGGCAGAGAGAGGAAGACAGAAGATCAGAAGCAGGCTCTCTGCTGTCAGCACAGAACCTAATGTGGGGCTCATGAGTTCAAGCCCCACATGACCTGAGACCATGACCTGAGCTGAAGTCGGAGACTTAACTAGCTGAGGCACCCAGGGGCCCTTCACTTAGGTTTTTTGTTTATGATAACAAACTGAAACATCTAGTATAGTCTTCCTGACCATTAAAAAAAAGGGCGGGGGTGCCTGGATGGCTTGTTCAGTTGTACATCTGACTCTTGATTTCAGCTCAGGTCATGTTCTAATGGTTCATGATAGAGCCACAACGTTCAGGTTGTGTGCTGACAGTGAGGAACCTGATTGGGATTCTCTCTCTCTCTCAAAAATAAACAGGGCACCTGTGTGGCTCAATTGGTTCAATGTCAGACTCTATTTTGCCTCAGGTCGTGATCTCATATTTCATGGGTTCAAGTCCTGCATTGGGCATGGCGCTGGCAGCATGGAGCCTGCTTGGGTTTCTTTCTTTCTCTCTCATAAGTAAATAAATAAATAAACATTTAAATAATTAATTAATTTTAAAAACCTCAGCCATTGATGACCTACTTTATGTGTTTATGTCAGATATTAGGCTTATCTCACTTGAGGGTTTTTTTTTTTTCTCACATGAATTCTTAATAGAAGAACACTGGGTCTCAGAGAGAGGAACTGAGATTTTAATCTGTGTCTTAACTCTAAAACTCATTTTCCTTTCATTAAACATGAAGTTTCCTTTTTCTCTTTAGTTTTGAGCTGGAGACAGGGCATGAGTAGGGGAGGGGCAGAGAGAGAGAGACAGAATCTGAAGCAGGCTCCAGGCTCTGCACTGTCAGCATGGAGCCCAGTGCGGCTCAAACTCAGAAACCTTATGACCTTAGCTGAAACTGGACATTTAACTGACTGAAACACCCACTGCCCCTCCTTTTTCTAATTTAATATACTTAGATAAGTGTTTCTAGGTGAATTATGGGTGACTAAACAATAAAATTCATAAAGCCCATCTTTCATTCATGAGGTTGTTCAGTGTGCATTAGGTATACTATTTGTTCCTCAGTGCCATTTTTTTTCTTCATTGCAAATTTTCAACAGAAAATATATACTTCAGATGAATAATTTACTTCCATTTGCTAATTTCTCCTTAAATAATTTTTTTTAATTTTAATTTTTATTTTTGAGAGAGAGTGGGAGAGAGAGAAAACACGAGTTGGGGAGGGGCAGAGAAAAAGGGAGACACAAAATCTGAGGCAGACCTCTTGGCCTTTTCCTCTTGCAGGCTGTGACAGTTATAAGCATTACATTCAAAGACAATAGCATCCCCTACCGGAAGGAAAAGAATATGGGAAATGGGAACACAGTGAATGGTGTCATTAGAAGAAATTTCCTTATTATTGGCCAATAATAAGGACAGTGGAGCATAAGTTTGCACACTTAGCTTAGAGCAGTTATTATTCATCTAGGATTGGGCATACTCCTGCCCTAAATGAAACCTGGGTTCTGTTAGCCAGAAACAATTTAGGAATGGCTACTGGGTAGGCAACCAGCAGTGTTGTCACAATTTGATTACTTTTCTTCTAACTGGGACAGGATATACTGGTGGACTGTGAAGCTTATACTCATCAGGGTATTCATATGACCCTGGTTTTTGTCTTTAGATTGTCATGGGGTAATTTTGTCTCATGTATTCTTGGCTGGCAAGTGAGATAAGACACAGAGTCTCCCTGATGATTTCTTGGTTGAGGATTTGTTTTTCCTGCAAGATATATTATGAATGTTGAAATGGAACATTCATAAACTGCCTTCTTTGCCTGATATACTGTTGTAGAAGGCAAGTTTGGTTCACTGATAATCTTATCTGTAGTGTGATACTAATATTTTCTTTATATATTTTCTCTCCAGCTATCTCTTAAAAACAAAAGCCGTAGTAAATGCATCTGAAATGGATATTCACAACTTATCTCTACCAGAAAAGATTGCAGAGGTAAAATTTCATGATGATTCCTGTGTACCTATAATACAGGCATACCTCAGAAATATTGTGGGTTCTGTTCTAGACCACCACAGTAAAACAAATACCATAATAAAAGCAAGTCAGATTAATATTTTGGTTTCCCAATGCATATATAAGTTATGTTTATACTAAACTGTAGTCTACCTGAGTGTACAGTAGCATTTTCTAAAAAAAAAAAAAAAAATGTACATACTTTAACTAAAAAATACTTTATTGCTAAAAATGCTAACCATCATCTAAGCTTTCAGTAAGCTGCTATCATTGATCACAGATCACTGTAATAAATCTAGTAATGAAAGAGTTTGAAATAATGTGAGAAACATGAAGTGAGCAAATGCTTAGAAAAATAAAGCCCATACACTTTCCCACACAAGGTTGCCACAAAACTTCAGTTTGTAAAAAACAAAAAGCAAAAAAATAGAAACCCCACTGCCTTTGAAGTGAAATAAACAAAAGCCAATAAAATGAAGTATGCCTATATAGACAATTCCTGGCAGTTTGTTCCAGTGAATTTGGTGGTGATGAAATGGTGTAATACTCCAATAATCTCTTATACCTGGTTTAGCATTCCATACTGAATTTTTGACACCAAGCCAAATACTAAAGCCATGTTAAAAAGTCCAGTTCAGGAGGAAGAAGAAGAAAGCTGCATAGCTCCTATAGTTCCTATTCTCTCCCCTATCTGCTGGGAATGGACACCATCATCTTTCATCGATTTGTCTTTTTTTTTTTTTTTTTTTTTAAGTGATCTCTACATCCAACTTAAGGCTGGAATTTACAACCCCAAGATCAAGAGTCACATGCTCTATCTATTGCCTGAGCCAGCCAGTATCCCCAGATGACAAATTAGAAAAAAAAAAAAAAAAAAATATATATATATATATATATATATATAAAAGATGTCATTTACCTATGGGGGGGCACAAGCGGGGAAGAGGCAGATAGAGAAGAGACACAAAAAAGAGCACGAGTTGGGGAGAAGGGTAGAGGGAAAGCGAGAATCTTAAGCAGGTTCCACACTTAGTACAGGCCCTGACATGGGGCCTGATCCCATGACACTGGGATCATGACCTGAGCTGAAATCGAGTTGGACACTCAACCGAGTGACTCCCAGTACCCCTTAGATGACAAATATATTAAGCTTTGTGACCAGTCTCACATACTCAACTCTGCCATTATAGTGTAAAAGCAGTCATAGCCAATGGGCGGGTATGACTGTGTTGCAATAAAACTGTATTTATAAAAATGGACAGCATTCACTCTAACCAACCAACTGATGAGAAAGGTCAGTAACTATTTTCATTGGTATGGGAGATAATTTATGTAAAGGCAGCCTGAGGCGCTCTCCCTAGCAAAACTGCCATAACTGAATGAAATTATAAACCATCTTAAGTCTGTAGGAAATTTTCCTAGAAGCATAAAGCAAATGAGACATTTATTTAAGAAAACCTGCAACACCTCAGTCAGAACAGTAAAAAGCCTGTGGCATTTGAGCCACAACCTGCTCCTTCCCTCACATGTCTGCTTCAGAGGGAGAAGCCGTCTGGGCAGCTGTAGTGAAGAACTTAGGAATCCTTGAGACTACCAGTATTTCTCATCAAAAGCTCAATTCCAGTCGAGAAGTGCCATTTTAATATGCAAGTTCCGCCACGGGCACTGTAGGCTAAGTAGTTCACCTTGCCCCAACTAGCATGTAGGGCAGAGGTTTCACAATGGCAGAGATTAAGCCAAGAACAAAAGTTAGCACCTGTACCCAGCACTCTGCTTGTAAAGCAGGGGTGTCATTCTAAGAGACACTGGCCCTTGTGGGGAGGAGCCAGGTTAAGAGGCAGAGCCCTCTTAAAGCCCTCCTCCTCTCCAAGGGAACTGACTTTATTTGAAACAGTGTGGGGATGTTCTAGTCTAAGAGTGCTGCCCAGAACTGTAGAGAATTTGAGGAAAGCAATTAAGAGGAAGCTGGTACTACAACGAGGGCAACAAGCTAAATCATAGATCAGTTAGAAGTTTACCAGAATCAGGAAATAGCTAAGAAGAGCCCACCTGGGGTCAGAGCAACAGAAAGATTGGCTACCATTGGTTACCAATCTCTTTTTTTTTTCCTTATAAAGACAGATTTTCTTTTTTTTTTTTTAAGTTAACTTACTTATTTTGAGAGAGACAGACTGTGAGTTGGGGAGGGACAGAGAGAGAGAGAATCCCAAACAGGCTCCATATCTTCAGCATGGAGCCTGATGCTGGGCCTGAACCTATGAACCTGAGCAGAAACCAAGAGTTGATGCTTAACTGACTGAACTACGCAGGTGGCCCTGGCTATTAGTCTTTTAAGGACTAACCCTACAAAGGGTTCTGAATTTATTTATTTACTTACTTACTTATTTATTTAAATGTTTACTTTTGAGAGAGTGAGAGAAAGCATGAGCAGTGAGGGGCAGAGAGAGAGGGAGACAGAATTTGAAGCAGGCTTCAGGTTCTGTGCTGTCAGCACAGAACCCGACACAGTGCTCAAGCCCACAGACCATAAGATTATGACCTGAACTGAAGTCAGACACTTAACCAACTGAGCCACTTAGGCGCCCCTCAGAGGGGTCTGAATTTAGATGGATTAGACTGTTGAGCAATATATGTCCCAGGGCATTGTCAGAAACAGTAGAGCAATCAGCCTAGCTCTTAGTGGAGAGTGACAGCTGGGTGTTGTACTAACAGAGATGGACAGCTTGACACCAAGATCAGAAAAGACTTCGAGAGAATCTGTTGTCATTCCAGGGAACTGTACATGCTCAAGGCTGTGTTTTCTGAGGAGTGACATCAGAGTCTCACACTGTGGGAGATATAGACATCAATGAAATAGCCAGCTCACTAAAAGATAAAAACAATAATAAAAAGCTGAAGAATGGGTGTTTAGTTATCTAGAGTTGCTGTATTATCTAAATTGTCCAGTTTGTGGGGTACCTGGTTGGCTCAGTCAGTGGAGCACATGACTCTTCCATCTCAGGGTTATGGGTTCAAGCCCCATGCTGGTTGTAAAGATTACTTAAAAAATCAAATATCAGGTTTGCAATAAAAACTTAGAAAACAAAGAAAATAAGGGCCATACATGTGATAAAAAAGCAGACATCAGAAAGTACCTTACGGAAGGGCCCAGATGTTGGACTTAGTGGACAAAGTCTTCAAAGCAGCTATTATAAATATGTCCAAAACACTAAAGGAAACTATTTAAAGAAGTAAAAAAAGGTATGATGACAATGTCACATCAAATAGAGGATATCCCTAAAGAGTTAGAAATTATAAAAAAGAACCAGTTGGAAATCCTAGAGTTGAATGGAAAGTACAATAACTAAAATGAAAAATTCTCTAGATGGGCTCAATAAAAGATTTGAGCTGGCCAAAGAAAGAATTAGCAAACTGTACATTGATGAGATTATGCAATCAGAAGATAAAAAAAGAAGGAAAATGAAGTGAGCTTAAGAGACCCCTTGAATGCCATCAAGCATACCTAAATATTCTTTGTTAAAGGGACTAAATACCAAAAGAAAAGAGAAAGTAGAATATTCAAGGAAATGATTGAAAAATTCCCAAATGTGATGAAAAACATTATTTCCATATCTAAAACCTCAACAAGCCCAGGTAGTATAAACAAGAGATCTTGTAAAAATGTGGAGAGAAAAATATCTTGAAAGCAGCAATAGAGAAGTGATTCACCAAATCCAAGGGTACCCTAATAAAATTAAGAGGCTCTGGAGTTAACTTATTCAAGTCACAGTTCCTGATGAATTTTGATTATTTTTGTATCTTGGATGATAAAAATGGAATTTAGTATATGTTGCAAATTATATCAGAAATAAGACTTTTTTTGGCTAACCTGACTTAAGCAGTAGATTGTTATCTGTAATTCTGTATTCCGTATTTTATGCTGAATAATACCACTAAGTTTGTTCTAAATATAGCTATTCATAAGTGAAAGAACTATTGAAAATTATCCAATTACACCAAATACATGTTCTTAACTACTTTGAAGACCATTAGCAGAATATTGAACAAAGGCATTCGTTACTGGAAACAAAGGAAAAAAGTTAGATTCTTGTCACTAGAAAAGGAGAGGAAGACTAGTTGATCCTTCTCTCCATAGCTTTCCTACTCCACCTTATTCTTGTCTTCCTTGCCAGTATTTGGAGTTCAAACCTGGTAATAAGGGCTAGAAAGGAGGGAGACTGAGGCAGTGACACTCAACAATGGCTGGTCTTTTTTCACATGAGCTTTGTATCTAAGGATCTTACTGTGCTCTGAGTTTGTACCATAAAGTTCTTTCAGAAATAGAACAAACATATTTATGAAATGTTTTGAGACATTGCCAACTTCCAATCACTAATTTAAATTTGAAATGGCTTTTAGAATCACCAAATTGAGTGTTAAGTTTAAAATGCCCTGATACATATTTATTTTTCTTCCTAGCTGAAAGAGAAGATAATATTAACTCATACTCACTTAAATTCACTGATGAAGATTTTGAAGGAAGTAACTCCTGACCAGCCTAAGCCAGAAAACTGATCCAGAATCAGAGTTTTAAGTATCACGGTCAAAAAAAAAAGTATCAGGTCAGCCCTTGTTGCTATCTTCAACAACAGGTGCTGTTTGATCAATTCCCAAGAAAGATTGACTTCAAAAATGGATGAGAAATGTGGTTTATTAGAATTACCTCTAGGCTGATTGTCCAAATGATTTGTGAAGCCTGTTCTAGAAGTTGAGAAACTAAGGAGCCTTCTGTCTAGCTTTTGTTTTAATGTTTATATATTGAGAGAGTGACCAAGCATGAATGGGGGAAGGGCAGAGAGAGAGAGAGAGAGAGAGAGAGAGAGAATCCCAAGCAGGTTTCACACTCTGCTGTCAATGCAGAGCCCAACTCCGGGCTCTATCCCATGACCGTGACATCATGACCTGAGTTGAAATCAAGAGTCAGACACTAACTGACTGAGCCTCCCTAGCACACCCAGGTTTTATAGCTATTTGTCTTAAGAACTTGTTTTAGCTTGGTAGTTTCATAATGTTTATTTCTGAAAACATCTCTTACTGCAAATTTAGGTTGATGGGGAGGCAATGTCCCATGAAAGCTCTGATATAAAGATATGCAGTTGTTAGGAAAAGACTGAGAAACCACTGTTTTTCTCATGTAAAATACAAGTATATACATATTTTATAGGTAATTTGCAGTAAGTTAACTGGATAATATACAGCTTATCTTTCTCTTTTCATTTCTAAAGTGAGCTTAATCAGGTAATAATGAAAGGAATGATAAACATCAAACATTCACCAAAATGCTGGTTTTTCACATTTTGCTTTATGTAGCATGTAGGCTCAATAGCTTATCATATTATTCATTTAATAAAGATATTAGACTAGCTTCTGGGGATAACAGTTAAGCCAAAACACCCCTCTCTACTTGCACAGAGCTTACTGTCTCAATAGAGATGGACATTCAGATAACCACCTGGATACATGTTAAGCAATAGGACATAGAGCTACAAGCACCTACAGCAGGTAATGGACCTGGTCTAGGGGGTCAAGAAAGGCCTCTGTGAGGAAGTGACATTTCAGCAGTGGTCTTCAAGAGTAGGAGTTTATTAGGTAATGGAAGGGAAAACATGTGCAAAGACCCTATAAGGTCTGTAAAAGAAGGCCTGCAGGAGTTACACCAGTGGTCAGAAACCAGCACTGCAAGGACCTCCTGAAGGAGATTTGTTTTTATCCCAGGAACAATGGAGGCCCTTGAAGAATTTTAGAGGAGGCCTGTGATAGGATGTTTTACTTTTGTAGAACCTTCTTATGGTTGTCTTGTGGAGCATGGGTTATAGGGTCAGCAAGCAGACCGAGGGACTGGCAAGAGCAAAATTGAGACATCTAACCAAGTGGTGGTGCTTAGAAAAGTTGACTTGGTTCAGTTGTAGCTGGCAGTCTTTAAAAAAAAAATTCCAATTTATACTGCATAAAGGACATTTCCCTTTAAAAATGTTTTACACTTGAGATGCCTGAGTGTTCGACTCTTGATTTTGACTCAGGTCATGATTCCAGAGTTGTGGGATCAAGCGCTGCATCTGGTTCCACACTAATCATGGAGGCTGCTTAAGATTCTCTCCCTCCCTCCCCTTCTCTTCTCTTTCCCTCTCCTTATGCCCCTCCCCTGTTTGCACCCTCTCTAAAGTAAAAAAATTAAAAAATTAAAATTCTGACTTGCTTTATGCTTTTGAGTTGCAAAATTTGATTTCCATAAACAAGGGTGAATCCTCTGGCCACAAATGGTACCAGAAAAAGTGAACTTTCTACTCAGAATGGGACCTAATCAATTAATACTGTATTGAATTATCCTGGGTTTTTTGGGGGGGGGGGTATGTTCTTAACATAGTGGTTTTAAATAGGTCCCCACCTCCCCAATACAATTTACATCTTTAGAAAAAAATTCAGACATAGATGTATGACAGAATAAAGGGTGAAAAGTACACTTCCCTTTCCACCTTTGAGAGGCATGGGATAGCAAGCTAGAAAGTGAGCAGGCTCTGGAGCCAAACTATTTGGATTCCTGTTGTGGTTTGGATACTTGTAGCCGTAAATGTAAAGAATTTACATAAGCTCTTTTTTTTTTTAATGTTTTGTTTAGTTTTGAGAGAGAGAGAGACAGTATAAGCAGGGGAGGGTTGGAGAGAGGGAGAGAGAAACAGAAGACAGGCTCCAGGCGCTGAGCTAGCTGTCAGCACAGAGCCCGATGTGGGGCTCTAATCCACGAACTGTGAGATCATAACCTGAACCAGTTGGACGCTCAAACCGACTGAACTACCCAGGTGCCCCTACCTAAGCTCTTCTTATAAAATAGGGATTAAAAACTAGGGCTGTTTCTTCCCTCTACTGGGGATGGCATCTGTAGGCATTCAGAATGGTCAAGCATTTCACATCCCATCTTATGCTGTCCTACAATACAGCCTTTAACAAAACTTAAGGTTTGTTACCCAGAAGATCGGGAAAGTGAATCGGTAGGTGGTGTGTGCTCAGGCTGGATTGAAGTTCATGCTGTGAAACCTACAGTTCTTAATGAGGTTGTCTACACGGTGAAAACAGCAGCACCTAGGGTGGTTCCATGTATGCTAAGTGTGTTTGTGACAGGCTCAAGCATGCTTTCCTTATATGGAGCAGAAAATCGATATGAAGTGTTGAAGGCACAAGCACAGAGTCAGAAAGCTAAATTAAAAAATGAAGCTTTTTTGGGGGGATGCCTGGGTGGCTCAGTTGGTTGGGCATCTGGCTCTTCAGGTCATGGTCTCACAGTTTGTGGGTTCAAGCCCCACATCAGGCTCTGTGCTGGCAGCGTGCAGCCTGCTTGGGCTTCTCTCCCTCTGCCTCCTCTCACTTCGTCTTTCAAAATGAACTTTAAATTTTTTTTTAATCAAAAGGCTTATTCTGCTTAAAAAAAAAAAACAACTCCAAAACAAAAAATACTAGGACTGAGGGCACCTGAGTAGCTCAGCTGCTTAAGCATCCTACTCATTTTGGCTCAGGTCATGATCTGTTTGTGGGTTCAAGCCCTGTGTCAGGCTCTGCACTAACAGTGTGGAGCCTGCTTGGGATTCTTTCTCTGCACCCCCCCCTTGTGATCTCCTCTCTAAATAAGTTAAAAAAAAAAACAAACACTATGGTTGTAGTGAGGATGAAGTGAATTAATGAGTACACCTACTGTAATTACAGCAGTGCTTAGCACATACTAAGTGTTCAAAATAAATAATCTTTATGCATGTGGGTGAATACACATAGACATAAAGGCATTTCACATTATTCTATAACCTGCTTTTCTCAACTTTCCATACCAGCCCATATGTAAATTATTTCTTACCTGCATGATTGAATGATAGGTATATATCAGAATTTAACCATTTCTTGTATTGGGTCCTTGTATATATCTTTGCATAGTTGTACTGGTTATTTCTGAAGGAGTGATTCCTAAAATGGGAAAGTCAAAGTGCATATGGATTTATAATTTCAATATTATGCCTTCCCTAAATGATACTCTCACAAATGGATGACTTTTTAAACAACCCTTTTAAATGATACCTTTAGGTGGTATGAGTTCCTATGAAAGTCTAACATCAACGACTGACTGATAGAAACAGATTTGTAAGGCTACTTTGCTATAGTTTGATACTCTTGAGCATTGTATATAGATACCAAATAAAAATACTTTCAAAATTCCATGTAGTCAGAAGAATAAAACTACATATTAAAGTTCCTCCTGAGTTGTAAACATTTAAGCTCCTGAGTTACCAGCAGAAACTATCTCCATTTTTGGAATTCCAATATATAGCACAGTACCTGGGAATGGAAAGTATCAGTATATATTGGTGTGTGTTAAATGAAGTTAAAAATCAAAAGTAACCATTACATTAAGTAATCACACCTCAGAAACCACATAGCTTTTGTTTCTCTCCATTTGACAATCCCAAAGAAGTTTGTAACATCTAATCAATGTTTTTATAATTTTTAAATTAATTTTTGAGAGAGAGCACGAGCAAGGGAGGGGCAAAGAGAGGGAGACAGAGAATCTGAAGCAAGTTCCAAGCTCCGAGCTGTCAGCACATGGGGCTTCAACTCACAAACTGAGATCATGACCTGCGTGAAAGTCTGATGGCTTAACCAAATAAGCTACCCAAGAGTCCATACTTTCTTTAAACTTGAAAAAACTTTCCCTTAAATCAAGAAGCATCTTAGTGTTAAACCTCTTTAGTTAAGTTAGCTAACATTTAAATACTCAATGTAAGAGCATTTTAAATGTGTAGATTTCAGATGGGAAAGATTCTCTGCAATAGTTTTATCATTATTGTACTTGCTCAGAATTTCCTTACTAGAAACTAAACATTTGTTCATACCTAGCCCTAAAGGTGGGAATGACAAAAGTTTAAATGGGATGCCTCTTTGTTCAAATGGCTGCCAGTTCCCTTGGTCTACAATAGAAACTGCTACAACATGTTATCAACACCCAGGTCTTTGGTCTTTTGTCTTTTCTGACTTTCTAGAGCCTAACTTAGCCCAGGTCTCTGGTTTGGCTCTTCCCATCTCAGTAATCTGAATTATTAGAAATTACTTATTCCAAGTAATGAGTGAGACACAGTGAAATTTCAGTGCATTCTCAGCCCATGCTGCTTTATTGCCAAAATATATATATATATATACACACACACAGGTGCAGAGTTTCCAACTCATATAGCAGTTCCCTTTTACATCAAAGAATAAAATTTCTTCTGAAATCCCAAGGATGCATAGATTAAAGAAAGCAAGCTGCCTTTTGTAATACTTTAAACATTCAATGAAATTCTTTTAACATTGTACCAATGGTGTAATTGAAGAAAATGCAGAACAGCAAGTAAGAACAACTATACTTGGAAGATAGTAAATAAAAATATGTGAATGACACCCTACTATGACCATAAATGATGGGTGGTTTTAAAGTAAGTGCCAGGACAATGAGAAAGAATGAAATCTGGTCATTCGTAGCAAAGTGGACGGACCTTGAGGGT
Source organism: Suricata suricatta (assembly GCF_006229205.1). Taxonomy (NCBI): domain Eukaryota; kingdom Metazoa; phylum Chordata; class Mammalia; order Carnivora; family Herpestidae; genus Suricata; species Suricata suricatta. The sequence continues at coordinate 81,549,189 of NC_043708.1, read as the reverse complement.
GTCAAGCTAAGCGAAGTAAGTCAGGTGGAGGACAGATACCGTATGTTTTCACTCATAGATCTAACAGGACCATGAGGAGGGGAAGCGGGGGGGAAGAGTTAGGGAGAGGGAGGGAGGCAAATCATGAGAGAATCTTGAATATGGAAAACAGTTTAAACGGAGGGCTGAAGGGGGAGAGGAAAAGGGGAAGAGGAATGATGGTCATGGAGGAGGGCACTTGTGGGGAAGAGCACTGGGTGTTATATGGAAACTAACTTGACAATAAACTATTAATAAAAAAAATAAAGTAAGTGCCAAAAGTATTACTGTTGTTTCAGGACTGACAATAATGTATTGCCACAATACTGTTCTTATCCCTGGGAGAAAAACTGATGCCATGGCATAATATCACCAAAGGAGACAAAATTTTTTGAAAATTTTGCAATTTGCAAACTTAGGAGATCTACTTTGATTTTAAAGGAGGTTTAGGAGTTAAGAGTTCCTAGAGAAATCTTTAATGCTTGGTTTTCTAACTATTTTAATATGCTTTTGTGGAATAATGGGAACAGAATAGAAACTTTCTTTGTATCTTCACTGGTTTCATTGACTGAGGAAATTATCAATAAGTGGCAAAGAGAAAATTTACATATGGGATATGACATCTCACTTCCTGTACTTAAGTGGAGAGTAAACACTGCAATGACTCTAAGTATAATTCAGTTCTGAACTACTAGAAAGTTGCCATTTCCACTTAAGCATTCCTAAAAGTATTTGGATTGAAATCCCACAGCAAAGAAAACAGGTAAAAATGACTTTAGAAAAATTATTTTTCAATCAGAGAACATGAAACCTGGGTGAAACCCAGTGAAAATTGTCTAGTCTAAATCTGAGTTCTCTTCTGTTTTAGGCCATTCAGATATGAATTCCATTTGTGTATTTTTTGTCAAGATCACTTGCACTTACAAGGGTAATTTCTAAGTGAGGAATATTCTCAAAAATTTTAAGCTACTAGAATAAACTTATCTGTTTTCTGCATCAAATAAGAAAATAAACGGCAAGGTTTTGTTTTGTTTAAGTGGGAAAACCTGTTCCTGTTTACCTGGAATCAAAAGCTTTAGGCAACAAATTATGCAGTCTGAGCAAAAGTTCACGATAAAGCCCTGGCTATAAAATTTTAAAAACACAAAATCTTTATATAATATAGTAACAAAAGAGAAACCAAGCCACAGGTTTATCAATATTTTTAGCAGTTTCTACAAAATGGAAGAGTCTTCTTTGCTATAAGGAACCTTTATGGCTGGTTAATACCAGTACCATCCAGAAGAGTTGGCTGGTTATCTGAAAATATTGAACATCTGAAATATGTGCATTCACTTCCAAGATACTAATTTTAAGAGATTCAACCTTAAACTTCAAATTTTAGCAGACAAACCCCATACTTACATTATTTTATTTAATTCTACACTGGTATTCCCTACTCTCCTATGCTTTCTGAAACTCTGCACCTTTCTGATTACTAGAGCCATAGCAGCTTATGTATTTATTCAACATGCTTAGTTTGTGCCTTAGTTTTGTCTCTAAACATGCTTGGGGACTAAGGGAAGCAGGCAAGAGGTTAGAGGGTGAGCACTGCCATGCTCTCTATTCCTGACTGAATGTCTTGTGGTCACCCCTGTTTATCTTCTAGCTCCCATTTTCAATGGAAGTTATGATAATCTTTAATTAGAAAATGAAAACTAATAATCCAAATGGTAAATTCAGGCTATTGGCTTAAGTCCCTATTGCTTCATTAATAAATGCATATATATATATATATATACACACACACACATATATATATACTAGTCACCATTTAACACTGGACATTTTCAATCATGCATTAGAATATTAGTACTCTAAAATCAGAGTTATGGGCCTGCCACTATTGCTTCCACTTTCATTCAGACCCAGTTTTAATAAACATGCAGAAAAGACCCCTTGATTCAGAGGAATTAGGGGAAATAACAAGGATGCATGCAAAGTTTCAACTGAAAATGTGGGTTAATAAAGTGATTTCTTAGAAATGCAGGCAGGGCAGGTGCTGCACATCACAATGCTGTTTCAGAATAGAGGTACAAAAGTCACACACAAAGAGGTTAAAATCAGGACCACTAGTCATATATAAAAGGCTTAATTGCAAATCCTGGCCCTTTTAGGTAAAGAATGATGTAAAAACTCTGGGAAAAGAAAGAGAATTGAGCAGGAAGTCTTCTTGGCCATTTATTGACACCTATAGCACAGAAGATGTTTTTAGGCAGAATGGTTTCTGATTCACATTAATGAGTTTTATCTGCACAGCTACCTGGGGAAAGCAAGTTTATGAACAGCAGAGCTAATAAAATGTAAACTCAAAATCAATGCCCTGAAATTTACCATAGACGTATGCTTTTGAAAACTGTTGGCCAAGGGATCCTTCCAAATAGGGTATTTAATAGCCAAGCAATGTTCTGAATAAACTAGAAGCAATTTGCTTGCACCAGCAGCACCATGAGAATGTAAACTCCTGGAGGCCAAGGGTCTCTTCATATTTTGCATATCACAGGTACACAAAGAGTAAACATGAGACCACAACATTAAAAATAACCGCATACTCAGAGACTACAAAAACTTGTAACACGTTTTAGCATTCACAACTATTAACGTGGCTCTTAGGGATAGTTTTTAATTGTTCTAAGTAACTAAATTGTCGACATCACTATCAATACACAGCGGTGTCCTCATGATCATGCAGATGAATGAATATTGCTTGGTTATTCCAATGTCCCTAACACCAACTGGTGGCGTAAGACATTTAAAGAGGAGCTATAATTAATTTAATATAGCCTTCTCCCTATCCTTTGGAGTTGCCATATAAGAATTAAATATTCAAGAGGCACTGCTTTCTTAAATCCACTGCACTTATAGTTTTTACCCTGGGAAAACAAGGGAACACAGACCCAATCTTTTCAAGGACCTTCAAGGTACTAAATGGCCAAAATGAACACAAGGTAAAAGGCATTAAGAAGTCAGCTTCCATTCCACTATTATATCCTGATGTGAGGCATGTGATTCCTGAAATCAAGAAACTAGTTTGCTGGGCTCTTATTAAAGTAAAATAAACAGTCACAGGCCAAAGCCCTCAGCACATCTACATCAGACAGGGTTTAAAAAGCCAACATACTATCTTTGGCTATTCCCTTCAATCCTCTGTTTTACATCTTTAAATATAACTTCCCTAAACTAACCACAGCCTTAAGGAAAAGCCAGCTATCCAAGTTCCTGGCTTGTTTTAACACAACAAACTTTTCCTTTTTCAAAATGCTCCCAGAAGACTCATGGAGAAGAGGCGACAAACAATGAAGTACGCTATTCTGTAGATGCCTGTTGCTGACAAGAACATCATAAGCAAAGTCCCCACACGATGGCTTCAGTGGAGCTACATCAGTAGTACATTTGTTTCCAGGTTAACCACTAGAGAAATTTCATCCAATGGCTCTAACCCTCTGCTTTAGGAAACAAATAGGGTCTCTAACCTTTAAACTTACACAAGTCACTACTTCTCACACGATGATATATTCATATACATTCAGCTTTATAAGTACCTTTCATAGGTACTTTGTCTAAAACATCTTTTTCCTTTTGTGCAACTCTGTTGACCGCAGAGCTTTACAACCTCAAGTAATAATATTTATTCTACTGTACAACTTTGCTAATACAATTTACTTTACATGCAAAACTGTTATTGCTACTAAAATTCTACCTCTTGAAAATTATTCATTTTATGGCTTTTATTTTTTATTTTTTGCAACAGAACCTATCCTATGTACTGTGCTATTTTACTATTTTGCATTCATTACCTTTTCAGAGGTATTTTTAAAAATGTTTAAATGCTTTTCGGAAATGGATTCTCCCAGGTAATAAACTTCTTGAGCCAAGAGTACAACTACTTTAAAGACCTGGGTCCCTGGATATCTGCGGCTGCAAAGTCTATTTGTTTAAGCCTGCTTCTGTACAGGAGACACACCACATTAGTTTTGCATTTTTACATAATGGTAACTGTAGAACCTGTGTCAATAAATCCTGAACTCTCAGAATACTGAGATTTAAAAATCACCTCAGGCAACTGCCCTTTCCAAGTTCTCAAGGCAGCTTTTAGAGGTAGGAATTTCTTTTCCACAGAAAGCTATCCTATGCTTTCAGATCAAAACAAGTTTTATTTCTACAAGGAAAGCAGAAAAAAGTGAAAGCTGTCCAAGGTGGCTTACTCTAACCATGCAAAATAGGTAGTTATTACATGGCAACCTGGGTAGGCTCTACCTAGCTACATTCCAATTCTCGTGAAAAGGTCTGGAATCCCATCGACACACGACTCAGATTCTCAAACAGGAAAAGCCCGTGACAAATTAATGTAGGACACTGAACTACTGACCAGTGTTCTATACCAAGTAGCATGCTGCAGACAGGAAATGTAAATGATATGCAGATTAGAAAAGCACTGATTAACATAGCATCTGAGTAAGACATGCAAAATATAAAAGAATTCCATGATCCAAAAAGAGTGGATTAAATAATAAACCTACAAGACATACAGTGTGAAACAGCATAAGAATAATCTCATCTCAAACTGAGAGAGCAAAAAAGCAGAATCATGAAAATGGGGACTCATTTTGCTTTGAGGCTTCATAAGACACAAGGGCAGCTGGTTTCCAGCTCCCTCAGAGAAAGCTTAAATAACCTCAAACAGTATTTCACATTGTGATCCCACATTTCTATTCATTAATGAGTCTTTTTGGCCTTAGTCGCCTTTCCCCAGAGAGACTATCACGATTATTTATGAAAAAAAAAAGATCTCAAATTTCCACTCATTTTACACTATTGGTTATTATCAATAATTCATCCTGAAGTTTAAATTATTACTAGGCTCATGCACTAACCCCTAACATGGCATTACAATATGCTACCAAGCACTAATGCTTACAAAACTATACACATCTCAAAATGGAAGACATTGGTGATTTTGTTGTTCTTAAACAACTTGTAACATTTGTCCACAAGTATTAAAATATACATATATATATATCTATTGCACATATCCCGTTTTTGTTGGACTTTTTAAAAGAAAAACTGCCAGCTGACATGGATGAGTAAAGAGAAGGAAGTAGGCATATTCCTGCCTAAAACTATAGCTTTTGCCATCAAGAAGGGCCCAAATAGACCAGGGAGGAGGGAGGCATGTAGATGTATTTAGTAAACCCTGGGCTAGTACAATTGGCATATACCCATTTTGGTAGATGCCATCTGGTGACAACCCTTAAAGATGCAAGAACAACTTGAAGGAGATCATTCAGCAATGGTTCTTTTAGCTAAGAAATAAAAAATACAGAGCAAATGGAGATGAGTCTGATACATATTCAAACGAGTGGGCAAGAGATGGTTTCACTGATGCTGACAGTATAGAATCTCTACTCCCTGTGCCAAATGACCCTACCCAAAACACTGCAAAAAGGACACAGGGAAGATGGATAACAGACAACAGAAGATATAAATTCTCAACATACCAAAAATATCCATAAATGTAGGTTTCCTTCTGTTCTTTAACAATTCCAAAATACTAAAGGAAAATATCAGAAGGTTGCCTAGGAAGTTACAGAAAATTTTAAGTTACCTTTATCCAAAGTTACTTCTATGCTTTACCACTCAGTATTTGCCCTCAAAAGAAATCATATCGTATCTATATTATGTAAGCATTTTACTAAAAAGCTTTCTTATGCCAGTTCAAATAGGCTGACCAATTTAATCATTAAGAGTGTTCAACATTTCCCAACATCGGTCATTTCTATCACTGCTAAATTTTGGTAAATCTGCCCTAAGTTTTTAACATCACAGCATGTATGGCCCTAGGCAAATTCCCTAAATCACAGATATGATTAAAATAATTTGTTCTTAATTGCATCTAAGAAGTTTTAAGTTCTTTCTCACAAAGATTCATACAGTTTTTTTCTTATGTAAAGACCTGACAATTCAGACACTGGTCCTCTGTTGATTTGGAAGCAAGAACAGCTTTACTAAATAGTCTGTTCATCACACGGTGTAGGTTTTAAGGGAAAGAAGGAAGATCCAGATTTCTTATTGAACTATTTTTCTTGTTTGAGGATTTTTCTAGACCCTGAACTTCTTCTAAATCAACCACAAGCTTGGGAACGTTGCTTCTGAGGTCCATTCTCTGATGAGAAAGTTCAATTCCAACTGGGGAAAGTTACCTGAGTCCCAGCCCTGACAGCCTAACATTACCCCTCACCTAGAAAAACCAAACATCCGAGTACCCATCTTGGCTCAAAGGAAAAAGGTTATTTAAGTTTTTAGAAAACCTGAGCTACAGAATGTAAAATGCCATAAAGTCAGATGGAGCTGCATAAGGCATTTTTGCTTCTTTTTCTCAGGAGAAAGGAATTTTATGGAAACGTCTCTCATTTCCCCCCCATTCCTCCATGTCCAAAGTTGAAAGCATGTCATACTATAGGATCCATGATACCTTCTGAACAGAAAAACCACTTAAGCCATTCTTCTTCCTGCCTTAGCAGCAGGGAAAATCAAGTCTCAAGTGCTATGTAAGACTGCACAAAAAAGAATGAATTAATTTGCAGTGTAACAGCTTCTAATCTGAGCTAGATGAACAGGTTTCCATCACTGGACTTGGAGTTGTTTTGTTTCCTTTTCCAACCTTTCAGTAAACCCAAACATGGATTCACAGGATTAGCAAATGCACAATGTGGTCCTTCTTTAGAAGAATGAAAAATCATTAAAAAATACCAAATGTCCAAAACTTCTGAGACAGAAGCCAACAACAGCTTCCTTCTCTAAAATCCCTCTTCTCATCCAAAATGTAGATTTACACATGTAAAAATGTGTAGTTTACAGAGACTCTGTTACCCTTGCAGTATCTTGTCTTTATGCTTCTGTATCACATC
>NC_043708.1:81469867-81542124 GCF_006229205.1 Suricata suricatta | reverse complement strand
TAGGAGCTTCTCTATGTTGAATCTGAGATGTGGAACCAAAAGAAAAGCAGCCTTTTCCAATCCAAATCATGGAGGTACAACATGTAGAGAAGAGATATCCACATTTCAAGAACAGGGAAAGTGGCTGGATAAAAGAAGAAGAACTAACCACTCCAGGAGAAACACACAATACCTGGAAATACAAAATAAATTAAAAACAGGGAGGTTAAGACAGGTACTTCTGCATGAGTCGACTTTTAAAAATATTTAAAAACACATAGGAAATGTATTTTATATTACACATTGTCTAAAAGAAAATATCAAACCATAACCATTTACAGTACTGTCATCAGAAAAGCAGAAGCATTAGTCAGAAAAACTATATAAACACAACAGAAAAAATTAGATTATTATTAAAGAACAAGACACACACATATCCATTTCCTACTGTGCAAATGGAGTAATGTGCCTCATCAAGTTTCTATAGGCATAAAATGATTCTACACAGAACATTTATATTTAAAAGCAAATAAACCTTAAAAAATAATAAAACAATAAAAACAGTTGTACTCACAATTTGATATAACTACTTATACTCACAGCCATATGTATCATCTTACTTTGAAAAAAAATTTTTTTAATGTTTATTTATTTTTGATAAGAGAGAGACAGAGTGCAAATGAGGGATGGGCAGACAGAAAGGGAGACACTGAATCCAAAGCAGGCTCCAGGCTCTGTGCTGACAGCTCAGAACCTGAACCCACAAACCGCAAGATCATGAGCTGAGCCAAAGTCGGATGCTTAACCGACTGAGCCACCCAGGCACCCCCATATCATTTTTACATTGAATTATCTTCGACAACATAAGACTAACAGAGAACAATAAAAATTTTGTAAAGTAAGCGTGCCTGCCTGGCTCAGTCTGTGGAGCAGAAGACTCTTGATCTCAGAGTTGTGAGTTTGGGCACCATGTTGAGTGTAGAGATTAAGTAAATAAAACTTTAAAAAATTTTTTTATAAAAGATATCCACAACTAAAACAATGTATACTGGGGTGCCTGGGTGGCTCAGTCAGTTAAGCGTCTGATTTCAGCTCAGGTCATGATCTCACAGTTCATGGGTTTGAGCCCTGTGTCGGGCTCTGCACTGACAGCTAGCCCAGAGCCTGGAGCCTGCTTCAGATCCTGTGAGTCCTTCTCTCTCTGACCCTCCCCTGCTCACGCTGTCTCTCTCTCTCTCAAAAATAAATAAAAACATTAAAAAAACAAAACAAAACAAAATAAAACAATGTGTACTATACCACGGTCACCAAACAGAAGTATATAAAAATATCATCAGTTCATTCCTAAACATAACACTTTTTATTTTAAATAAAATAAATAAATATTTTATGTTTTTTATTTATTTTTGAGAGACAGAGACAGCACAAGCAGGGGAGGGTCAGAGAGAGAGGGAGACACAGTATCCGAAGCAGGCTCGAGGCTCTGAGCTAGCTGTCAGGGCACAGTCTGACGCGAGGCTCAAACCCACGAACCGTGAGATCATGACCTGAGCCGAAGCTGGAAGCCGGATGCTTAACCAACTGAGCCACCCAGATGTCCCAACATAACACTTTTTAAACTGCAAATATGTGCAAACGTAAATCAGACAAACAAGGACAATATTATGTAATTCCATGTACATGAGGTACCTAAAATAGGTAAAACAGAAGAGGTAACTAGAGACTGGGGGTAGTAGGGATGATTAATGCTTGGAATGATTAATAAATTCTGGAAATAGTGGTGTTTGTTACACCACAATATAAATATACCTTTTAAAAAAGTATTTATAAATAAACTTAATGATATACAATTACACATTTAAAGGGGTTAAAGTGATATATCTTATGTATTATTTTATAATAAAAAACATGTAATAAATGGTTATAAAAAGTTGAAATAAATTACTTTAGCTTACAAAAATGGCCAATAGCTAACTAGTCTTCCTAGGCCTCCATTTATACTATGCTATATAAAAAATATATATATATACCTCAATTCTATATTGAATCTGAGTAACCCTGGTTGAAGACAAGACAAAGTTCTGAATCAAAAACAATAAAACGAAAATTTAAATTAACTTTAACATGGGGCACCTAGGTGGCTGAAGTCGATTAAGTGTCAGACATCGGCTCAGATCATGATCTCATGGTTCTTGAGTTGAAGTCTGACATCGGGCTCTCTGCTGTCAGCTCAGACCCTGCCTGGGATCCTCTGCCTCCCTTGCTCTCTGCCCCTCGCCCTGCTCGCACGTGCATGCTCTCTCACTCTCTCAAAAGTACATAAACATGAAAAAAATTCTCTAAAATAAATATATTAACTTTCACTATTTGCAGATGACATAATACTATATATATATAAAAACCCCTGGAATGCCAGGGTGATTCAGTCCACTGAGCATCTGACTTCCACTCAGGTCATGATCTCTAGGTTCCTGAGTTTGAGTCCTGCATCAGGCTCTCTGCTGTGGGCATGGTGCCAACCTTGGATCGTCTGTCTTCCACCCCTCCCCCTCCCCCGCTTACTCTCTCAAAAATAAAATAAACATTAAAAAATAATAATGCAAAACTGCTTTTCTGGAAAAAGAAAAAAGAAAATCCTAAAGACTCCATCAAAATACTACTTGAATGTTATATGAATTCAGTAAAATCTCAAGATACAAAATCAACACATAGAAATCTGTTGCCTTTCTATATAGTAATAACAAATAGTAATAATAATATAATAATATTTAGTAATAATATTACTAAGCCGCAGAAAGAGTAATTAAGAAGACAATCCCATTCACAGTTGCATCAAAAATAATCAGGTACCTAGGAATAAACTTAACCAAAGAGGTGAAAGACCTATACTCTGAAAACTGTAGAAAGAAAAGACATTCCATGCTCCTGGACTGGAAGAACAAATACTGTTAAAATGTCAATACTACCCAAAGCAATCTACAGATTTATGCAATCCCTATTAAAATACTAACAGCATTTTTCAGAGAACTAGAACAAACAATCCTAAAATATATATATATTATATATGTATAAAGGACCCTGAATAACCAAATCAATCTTGAAAAAAAAAAAGCAATGGCGCCTGAGTGTCTCAGTCAGTTGAGCATCTGACTCTCTGATTTCAGCTCAGGTCATAAAATCTCACACCTCATGAGAGAGAGCCCCACATCGGGTTCTGTGCTGATAGCACAGTCCGCTTGGGATTCTCTCTCCCTCTTTCTGCCCCTCCCCTGCTTGTGATCTGTCTCTCTCAAAATAAAGAAATAAACTTAAAAAAAAAAAGAAGAAAAAAAAAGCAAAGTTGTAAGTATCACAATTCCAGATTTCAATTTTTATTAAAAGCTGTATTCGGGGCGCCTGGGTGGCTTAGTAGGTTAAGCCTCCAACTTCGGCTCAGGTCATGATCTCACGTTTGTGGGTTCGAGCCCTGCATCAGGCTCTGTGCTGACAGCTCAGAGTCTGGAGCATGCTTCTAATTCTGTGTCTCCCTCTCAATCTTCCCCTCCCCGCTCATGCTCTGTCTCTCTCTGTATCAAAAATAAATAAAACATTAGACAAATAGATCAATGGAACAGAATAGAAAACCCACAAATAAACCCACAACTAATCTTCAATAAAGAATATACAATGGAAAAAAGTCTCTTCAATAAGTGGTGTTGGGAAAACTGGACAGCTACATACAAAAGAAAGAAACAGGACCATATATATGTATATATACATGAGCACACACGTGCTCAAGTCAGGGAGGAGCAGAAAAAAAGGGAGAGAGATTCCCTGGGCAGAAGCTGATACAGGGCTCAAACTCATGAACTCCAAGACCACGCTCTGAAATGAAGTCAGACGCTTAACTAACTAAGCCACCCATGTGCCCCTGGACCACTTTTTTACACTATACATAAAAATAAACTCAAAATGGACTGAAGATCTGAAACCATAAAAATCCTTGAAGAGAATAATAATTTCACTGACATCAACCATAGCAACATTTTTCTATGTATGTCTTCTACAGCAAGGGGAAAAAAAAGCAAAAATAAACTATTGGGACTATAACCAAGTTAAAAGCTTCTGCAGAACAAAAGAAGTAATCAACAAAACAAAAAGGCAACCTACCGAATTGAAAAATTTATTTGCAAATTACCTATCTGATAAAGAGTTAGGGTCTAAAATATATGAAGAATTGATACAACTCAACATACCAAAGAAACAATCCAATTTAAAAAATGGGTAGAAGACATGAATAAACATTTCTCCTAATGTCCAAAGTCCTACATATGACGTATAACAAGATGTTCAACAAGTCATCATCAGGGAAATGCAAATCAAAACTACAATGTGGGGCACTTGCGTGGCTTGGTCAGCAGAGCATCCAACCCTTGATCTCAGGGTCATGAATTCAAGCCCCACATTAGGCATGGAGCCTACATTAAAAAAAAAAAATCCACAAGAGATATTACTTCATATCTGTCAGAATGACTAAAATAAAAAACATAAGAAACAAGTGTTGGCAAGGATGTGGAGAAAAAGGAATCCTCCTGCACTACTGGTAGGAATGCAAACTGGTACAGCCACCATGGAAAACAGTATGGATGGATGTTCCTCAAAAAGTTAAAAATGGAACTACCTACGATCCAGTAAGTGCACTACTGGGTATCCACCCAAAAAAGTACAAACCACTAATTCAAAGGGATATCTGCACTACTATGTTTATAGCAGCATTACTAGCCAAATTATGGAAGCAGCCCAGTGTCCACCAACAGATGAATGGATAAAGAAGATATGGTGTATATATACAATAGAATATTACTGAGCTATAAGCTTAACGAAAGCCAAAAAGCTAAGTAAGCCAAAAAGAAAGAAATCTTGCCATTAGCAACAACATGGATGAAGCTAGAGAGTATAATGCTAAGCAAAATAAATCAGAGAAGACAAAAATCTTGTGATTTCACTCATATGTGGAATTTAAGAAACAAAATAAATTAGCAAAGGAAAAAGGAGAGTGACAAACCAAAAAAGACTCTTAACTATCGAAAACAAACTGATGGTTACCAGAGGGGAGATGGATGGTGGGATAGGTGAAACAGGTGACAGGGATTAAGGAGTGCACGTGCTGTGATGATCACTGGATGATATGCAGAATTGCTGAGTCACTATATTGTACATCTGAAACTAATGTAACACTCTATATTAACTATAATGGAATTAAAATAAAGGCAAAGGTAAATTAATTCAGAATCAAATCAGGAGGAAGAGAATTACAGAATTAGCATTGTTGCAAAAGTAGAAGAGTGCAAAATACAGAAGAACTACAGAAGGGCCTTTAAAACACAATGAGATACCGAGCTGTTTCATTATATAAGCTTATTCATGCTAATTCAAAGCTTGCATCAGCCATTAGACTGTTCTGTAGTTCAATTCTAATGACAAGATAACTGGTAGTAATGCTGAGGGGGAAAGAAAATACAAGCTAGTTCTTTCCAGAAGTAAATATGCTCAAAGAATTCTAGACAAACCAAGCAACAAAGAAGCCTTTAAAAAGAGCACCTTTTCGGGGCACCTGGGTGGCTCAGTAGGTTAAGCCTCAGACTTCGGCTCAGGTCAGATCTCACGTTCATGGGTTTGAGCCCTGCGTCGGGCTCTGTGCCGACAGCTAGCTCAGAGCCTGGAGCCTGCTTTGAATTCTGTGTCTCCTTCTCTCTCTGCCCCTCCCCCTCTCATGCTCTGTCTATCAAAAATAAATAAAACATTAAAAAAATTAAATAAGTAAAAAGAGCACCTTTTCTAGGAATGCAAACTGGTGCAGCCACTCTGGAAAACAGTATGGAGGTTCCTCAAAAAATTAAAAATAGAACTGCCCTACGACCCAGCAATTGCACTACTAGATATTTATCCAAGGGATACAGGTGTGCTGTTTCTTTTTTCTTTTAAATTATTATTTATTTTTAAGAGACAGAGAGATAGCACGAGTGGGGGTGGGGGGGAGGGGGTCAGAGAGAGAGGGAGACACAGAATCTGAAACAGGCTCCATCCAGGCTGAGCTAGCCATCAGCACAGAGCCTAAGCAGGGCTCGAACCCACGAACCATGAGATCATGACCTGCGCTGAAGCCAGACACTTAACCAGCTGAGCCACCCAGGCACCCCTGGTGGTATGCTGTTTCGAAGGAGCACATACACCCCACTGTTTATAGCAGCAATATCAACAATAGCCAAAGTATGGAAGAACCCAAATATCCATCAGCAGATGAATGGATAAAGAAGATGTGGTATGTGTATATCTATATATATACACACACACACACACACACACACACACACACACACACACGATGGGAGTATTACTCGGCAATCAAAAGAATGAAATCTTGCCATTTGCAACTACATGGATGGAATTAGAGGGTATTATGCTAAGGGAAATTAGTCAGAAAAAGACAAGTATCATATGACTTCTCTCATATGAGGACTTTAAGATACAAAACAGACGAACATAAGGGATGGGAAACAAAATAATATAAAAACAGGGAGGGGGACAAAACATAAGAGACTCTTAAATACAGAGAACAGAGGGTTGCTGGAGGGGCGGTGGGGGTCGGGGTGGGCTAAATGGGTAAGAGGCTTAAGGAATCTACTCCTGAAATCATTGTTGTACCATGTGCTAATTAACTATATAACTATAATGTAATTATAAAAAATTCTATAAAGAAAGCACCTTTTCAGATAGGAAACCTACAGGGGCGCCTGGTTGGCTCAGTTGGTTAAGCCTCTGGCTTCGGCTCAGGTCAGATCTCATGTTCGTGGGTTCGAGCCCCGCATCGGGCTCTGTGCTGACGGCTAGCTCAGAGCCTGGAGCCTGCTTCCGGTTCTGTGTCTCCTTCTCCCTCTGCCCCTCCCCTTCTCAGGCTCTGTCTCTCTCAGTATCAAAAATAAATAAAACAAAAAATAAATAAATAAATAAATAAAACAGGAAACCTACAAAGACTGTCTTGTAAACAAATTCCTTCAAGGGCGCCTGGGTGGCTCCATCAGTTAGGTGATGGACTCATGATTTCTGCTCAGGTCATGATCTCACAGTTTGTGGGTTCAAGTCCCATGTTGGGCTCTGCGTTGTTAGTGTAGAGCTTGCTTGGGATTTTCTCTCTCCCCTCCTCTCTCTGACCCTCCCCTGCTCATGCTCTCGCTCTCTCTCTCAAAATAAAGAAAATTAAAAAAAAAATTTCTTCAGCAATACTTACTAATAAAAAAGTATAGGGACACCTGGGTGACTCAGTCAGTTAAGTGCCTGACTCTTGATTTCTACTGCAGTATAGTAGTTGGGTGTCAAAACAGTGACCAACTGAATGAGAAGTGACAGTGAGGAACTTCTGAGACAAGGTCACAGAGGGGCTGTGACTTCTGCATTGTTCTCTTGGATTGCTTATTGGGAGAACCCGGATGTTATGGACATTTAAGCAGCCTTCTACGAGGCTGACACTGGAAGGAATGGAGGCTTTCCATCACAAGCATGAATTTATCAGCCATGTGAATGAGCCACAATGGAATTAACTGTCACCCCAGCCAGTATTTTGACAGCAACATTAAAAAGAACCCAAGCCAGAAAACCCCAGGTAAACTGCTATGTAAGTCCTGACCCACATAAACTGTGAGAGATAATACATATTTACTATTGTTTTAACCCACTAAGTTTTGGGTAATGTGTTATGCATCAATAAATAATACACTTTACTTCTTCTAAAGACAGGAAGAATGATGTATCATAGGAGTTTAATACTCCTTTCTTGGGGTGCCTGGGTGGCTCAGTCGGTTAAGCTTCTGGCTTCGGCTCAGGTCATGATCTCACGGTTCATGGGTTTGAGCCCCGTGTCGGGCTCTGTGCTGACAGCTCAGAGCCGGGAGCCTGCTTCGGATTCTGTATCTCCCCCTATCTCTCACCCTTCCCTGTTCTCTCGGTCTTTCAAAAAAAAAAAAAAAAAAATCCCCAGAACAAAACAAACAAAAAAACCCATAAAAAATACTCCTCTCTTACTTTGCTATGTAAATTCAGAACACATGTTACAAAATACAATGGATATCCTTATTGTTCCAATTTTGTTTGTTTTTTTAAATGTTTATTTTTGAGAAAGACAAAGAGTACACATGGGGGAGCGGCAGAGAGGGAGACACAGAATCTGAAGCAGGCTTCAAACTATGAGCTGTTAGCACAGAGCCTGATGCAGGGCTTGAACCCACATGCCATGAGATTATGACCTGAGCTGAAGTAAGATGCTTAACTGACTGAGCTACCTAGGCGCCCCAGTAGTTGGAATTTTTACTTACTTTTTTTCAATTTTTTTTATTGTAGTAAAATACACATAATATAAAATTTATTATTTAATCCTTAAGTGTCAAGTTCAGTGGTATTAAGTACATTCATCTTGTTTTGCAAGCATCACCACCCCAACTGTCTCAACTTTTTTCATTTGCAAAACTGAAACTCTGCCCTCATTAAATAATAACAATTTCCATTTTCCCTTCCTGAAGTCCCTGGCAACCACCATCCTAGTTTCTGTCTCTATGATTTTGACTATTCTTAAGTACCTTTTATAAGCAGTATGTAGTATTTTAGAAATTAGTTAAAATGAGGTCATACTGGGGGCAGCTGTGATGCTCAGTTTGTTGAGTATCCAACTCTTGATCAGCTCAGATCATGATCTCAGAGTCCTCAGATTGAATTCTGCATTGGGTTCTGTGTTGAACTTGGCACCTGCTTGGGATTCTCTCTCCCTCCCGCTCCAGTTCCACATGCACATGCGTGCGCTCTCTCTCTCTCTCTCTCTCAAAAAAAATAAACAAACATTAAAATGAAGTCATACTGGGGTGCCTACTGGCTCAGTCTATTAAGCTTCCAACTTTGGCTCAGGTCATTATCTTGCTGTTCGAGTTTGTGCTGCACCCGATCTGTGCTGACAGCTCAGAGCCTGGAGCCTGCTTCTCTCTCTGCCCCTCCACCACTCACATTCTTGTCTCTCCCTCAAAAATAAACATTTAGAAAAAGAAGATTTTTTTTAAATGAGGTCATACTGGAACAGAGTAGGCTCCTAATCTAACATGACTGGTATTCTTGTAAAAGAGAGAATTTAGGAAACAGACATACTCACAGGGAGAATGCCATGTGAAGACTGGAGTTATGCTGCCATGCACCAACGAACTAACAAAACTAGAAGAAACACATCCTTCCCTAGTACTTTCAAAGGAAGTATGGCTCTGGGGTGACTGGGTGGCTCAGTCAGTTAAGTGTCAACTCTTGGAGCACCTGGGTGGCTCAGTCGGTTAAGTTTCGGCTTCAGCTCAGATCACGATCTCGTGGTTTGTGAGTTTGAGCCCCACATTGGGCTCTGTGCTGACAGCCTGATTCGAATTCTGTGTCTCCTTCTCTATATGCTCCTTCCCTGTTCACGCTCTGTCTCTCTCAGAAATAAATAAACATTAAAAAAAAAAGGGTCAAACTCTAGATTTCAGCTGTCAAGACCTCATGGTTCTTGGGATCAATCCTAATGTAAGGCTCTGCGCTGACAGCAAGGACCTTGCTTGGGATTTTCTCTCTCCCTCTCTCTGGCCCTGTCCCATTCTCTCTCTCTCTCTCTCAAAATAAATAAATAAGCTTAAAAAATAATAATAAATTATAAAACTTGCCTAATAATATTTATATTTTACCAGTTGGTCTTCAATCTAATCAAGTCTGTACTTTTTTCTTTATCCAATAAAAATTACTAGTTTGGGCAAATGATCAATTTTTCTTTTTTTATACTGAATACACTGCTTTTGTTGAGAATAAAAGATTTAACTTAAATGTATGTAATTTTTAGTCACTTGTGACGTTTACTTTCTATTGAAGCTTACTGTTCCACTTCTAACTAGCTATTTTTCAAGCTTCTTAAAGAGTATCTGAAAACATTAGCCACTATTACTCACTTGCCAAATCCTGAGTTCAGAATTTTATTTTCTTCTCGAGATGAAGATAAAAGCACCTGGAAGCCAGAGAAAATGTTCTTCCTGTGATAAGGAAAAATTTAAAAAGGGCATTACAGACGGAATACAGCCCTTGTGCTATATGCCTCTGGTGACAAAACCATTCCAATGAACCAACGTATTTTTAAAAAAACATCACTATTAAAAACTACTCTAAAGGAATAGTCAGAAAGAAGTTACTCTCTATCTGCACTGGCCCTCATTTTATACAGATTTTATAATTTTGACTAATTTCAAAACTCTTGGATCAGTGGTTCTCAGATTTCCATGGAACATTGTTCCCAATGAGAATCTGATGATGCTATCTATGGTCCTTCTTCTCACAAAAGACCTATGCTTTACTATAGATGACCACACCCCTCTGTTTTAAGGTAGGAAGGAATAATGTTCTGTTCCCTTCCTTGGCCACATAACATCTTCTTTCTTCTTCTAGATTAAATTGAAGAGGAAGAAAACAAAAACAAAAACTCCTGGAAAAAAGCAAGAGAAAGGTCTTATTAGAAGCCATTTCTTTACCTGATATTTCCAGCTTTGCTAAATCAAGCGCTAGGCAAGAGCATACCAGAAACACTCATTCATATGACTTCTCAGTCGACTGGAGCCAAATAACGTGTCAATTGTAAACAAGCTTCACGAATCCCGAAACCTACCTGTTAGGTAACTTTTGAAGAATTTCACTGAAAGACCGAATGAGGGGTTATAAAAACCCAAATTACAAAGACACCCCAGAAACAAGAACCGAATACTGACAGGATTAAACTTCGCGACCCCGCCACTTTACACAAATTAAGTTTTAGTAATATTTCCCCAAACTCTCATTCTCTCTATAAAAGATAAAGAAAAATTGTACAGACTCTTTTGGCTCCGGAAAAACAACAACAGTGAATTCTACAGAGACATAGTCAGCCGGGATTAATGCGCCATTAAGCAATTACCAGGTCACGCAAGGACAAAGGTGCATACTCGAATCTTAAAAAAGTTTGAGAGATGGGAGTGGGAACGAATGGATAGGTAACAAGAGAACGTGAATGATACACACAAATTAAATCCCGGATGGGGGATCGGTTACACCAAATCTCAAGGTCAACGGAGAAGGGACACAAATTACTGAAGGCCGCAACAAGCCTCAATAGATGTCGGAGACTCACGCCAAACAGTGGGCAGGAAGCCGTGAGGCGAGGGATAGACATAAATCTATAAAATAAACATATTCCTTAAAAGATAAACTGCTGGACGACGCAGCAGTGGCAGATACACACCCGCTTGGGTGCAATCACCGGGAAATAAGCCGAAAACACAAAGGCAGCCAAAAGAAACTGGGAAAGGCAGCGGCGGGTCGAAGACGAAGTGTCGGTGCGACACACCCCTGAAGGCTTATGCCGCCGCCCTGAGCGCGGAACGAAACCCACGTCAGGCCGAGGCCCGTGCCAGCTGCAGGGAGGCTCTGCGCGGTCCCGTCCCTTTGCTGGACTGGGCCGCGCCACCTCCTGCTAGTTCCCTCATCGCTGGCTTTCTCGACTTACCTCTCACCAGCCAGTAGAAGCACTCGACCGTCCGGGGGCCTTCACGCCCCCGGCCCAAAGGCCGGCTGGCCGCGATGCGCCTCACTCCGCCATCTTCACTCCTTCCCAAATCCGCCAACCCTGCTGCAGCAGTTTCCACAAGGCCCGCCTCCGCCTCTGCCGCTGAGTTCTCACTGGATAACGACTTACGCAAGCGCCCTCTTTTACCGCTGTAGGTTGGATGGAATGTACGTCAATCAATAGCGCCGGCCCATCTCTTTTCGATCTCTCTTTTTGTCGGATTAGGTATCAGGGTTGAGGTAATAGGAAGAACAGATTTAGTAATTCACTTGGTAGGAATGTAAAATTATTTCCACGTAGAAGCTGTGTCATTTCGTGGAAAGGTAGTCTGGTTAGGCCGTTTGCCTTTTTAAAACTACCGTTAGGTTCAACTGTGCTGCTAATAATTTCATTGTCGGGCCGGGAGCTTGTAATCCTGCGCATAACTCCACGCCTAGGCAGACAATTTAATAGCTCTAGGTTCTGACTTTGTCTGACCTGTTTCGATTCCTAAAGGGTCCAAACGTCAGACCGCCATTTACAGCTCTGGTCAATACACGGGAGCAGATTAGTCTTCCTTCTGCCGAAATGTCCTACATTATAACTGACAGTTTTGTTGCTTCCAACACTCGGCTGTAGGGCTCTTCAGATCCTTTCTCCAAGGATTGTTCCAGGAGAGGCGGGTAGGGTAATTGGAAGTTACTCTTGGGCTGTGCAATAGGCGGCTCTTGTACAGGAGGTGTAGGTCCTCAAATACTAGTAAGACTGTCAAAAACGGCTGCTTTTTGGAAGAACGGATTCCTAAGCCTGCACCTCCCTTAGATCCAATTACCAAAGTCCTCTGTCGAGGCCAAGGACTTATTTTTACAGAAACTTATAGAGGGCAACTGCGGGAAAACCTACAGTTAATATCATACCTAATGGTGAGACTTCATACTTTCCCTTTAAGATCAGAAACAAGGCAAGGATACAGGATCCCTTCACCTCTATTCAACATAGTACTGCAGAGTGTAGCCAATGCAAAAAAGGCAAGCAAACACAAGACATCCAGATTGGAAGAAATAAAACTATCTTTATTTGCAGGTGACATGATCCTCTGTAGAAAATCATAAGGAGTACACACACAGCAAAAACAAGTCTAATGGAACTTACATGTTTAGTAAGATTGCAGGCTATAAGATCAGTATACAAAAATCAGCTGTTATTTCTCTGCATTAATGACAAAAATGAAATTAACACATTCACAATAGCATCAAAAAGAATGAAATACTTAGGAAAAAATTTAGTAAAAGAAGTCCAAGATTTATACACCAAAAATATAAATGCACTGAGAGAAATTAAGATCTAAAAAAGTAAGGAGACTTCCATGTTCATGGATTGTTAGACACAATATTAAGATAACAATTCTCAAATTGATTAGATTCAGTGCAATACCTAACAAAATCCTACCTTTTTTTTTTTTCTTTTGTAGAAACTAACAAGCTGAGGGGCGTATGGGTGGCTCAGTTGGTTGAGCGCCTCGCTTTGGTTCAGGTCATGATCTCATGGTTTGTGGATTTGAGCCCTGTGTTGGGCTATATGCTGACAGCTCAGAGCCTGGAGCCTGTCTTCAGATTCTGTGTCTCCATCTCTCTCACCCTCCCCTGCTCATGCTGTCTCTCTCTCAAAAATAAATAAAACATTTAAAAGAATTAATAAAGAAGAAACTAACAAGCTGATCGTGAAATGTATAAGAAAATATAAAATTTCCAGAATAGCCAAGACGATTTTGAAAAAAAAAGTCAGAATGACACTACCAGATTCAAACTGACTACCAACCTATAGTTATTGAGACAGTGTAGTATTCATGAGGATAGACCTAAAGAATCCGTAGAACAGAATCGAGAATCCAGAAACAAACCTTTATATTTAGAGTCAATTTTTTTTTAAGTTTATTTTCTCTGAGAGAGAAAGTGTGAGTGGGCAGGGGCAGAGAGAGAGGGAAAGAAAATTCCCTCCTCACTGTCAGCACAGAGCCCGATGTGGGGCTAAAACTCACAATCTGGGAGACCAGGACCTGAGCTGAAGTTGGATGCTTAACTGACTGAACCACCCAGGCACCCCTATAGGCTTTTTGACCAAGATACCAAGATAATTTATTGGGGAAACAGTAGTCTCTTATTTTTTATTTTATGTTTATTTTTTTTAATGTTTTTATTTTATGTTTGATACAGAGAGAGACAGAGCATGAGAGGAGAGGGGAAGAGAGATAAGGAGACACAGAACCAGAAGCAGGCTCCAGGCTCTGAGCTAGATGTCAGCACAGAGCCTGACACGGGGCTCGAACCCACGAACGTGAGGTCTGACCTGAGCCGAAGTCAGACACTTAACCAACTGAGCCCACCCAGGTCCCCCTATGTTTATTTTTGAGAGAGAGAGCGAGAGCACACAAACAGGGGAAGGGCAGAAAGAGAGAAGGAGGCACAATCTGAAGCAGGTTCCAGATTGAGCTGTCAGCACACAGCTGAGCATGGGGCTCGAACTCATGGACTGAGAGATCATGACCTAAGCCAAACTTGGACACCTATCCAACTACGCCACTGAGGTGCCCCTAGTATAGTCTGTTCAATCCAGGATATTGGCAGAGTCTATTGATATTTAGTTCTGTTACTAAATTTTAAAATACTGGGGCACCTGGGTAGCTCAGTAGGTTAAGCAGCCAACTTTGGCTCAGGTCATAATCTCATGGTTCGTAGGTTTGAGCCCCGCTTTGGGCTCTGTTCTGACAGCTCAGAGCCTGGAGCCTGCTTTAGATTCTGTGTCTCCCTGTCTCTCTGCCCCTTCCCCACTCATGCTGTCTTTATGTCTCTCAAAAATAAAATAAATGTTAAAAAAAATTTTAATATTAAAATACTTCCACACTTGCTCTAGGGTACCACTGTCCCCAACCCAAGTTTTCCTTGCCTGCCTCCTCTTACATGCCCTCCCAAGACATACCAGGACCCTCGCAGACATACCCTCTATCCAGCAACCGAAGGGTTTACTGCCCTGCGTAGCAGAGGATCTCTAGGACTCAGCTTTAATTGTACACTCTGATAGATAAGTGCAGTACTAGCTAAAAAATATTTTGAAAATCATTCCCCAATATAAATAGTTTTCTTCCTAGGGCACAAGCAAATAGAAAAGAACCAAACACAAAACCATAAAATAGTATCGACAGAGATGATACAGAGTGTTTCTCCTTTATTTCCTCTTCCTACCAATCATGCCCTTCATGTTTAAGAATTCTGCAAATATACCTGTGTGTGTTCCTAAAATCAAACAAACACATACACACAATAACAAAAACATAAAAAATGCTTTTGTAAAATACTATTATACATACATGGAGAACCTAGTAATTATGTTATGAACCAATTAGGCAGGAATTCTAGATCATCTAGGTAAACTTCTTGTAATTTAGTAATTCTGAAAGATTCCTGACAAAAGTGTTCAAGATTTTGGTTAAGCAATTCTAGCAACTCGGGGCTTGGGAATAAACTAGTATTGGCGATATCCTGTTCCTCATTTGAATAGTATTATGATTATTAAGAAATTCTTCCTTGGGGCACTGGGCTGGCTCAGGGGAGCATGTGATTCTTAATCTTGAGGTTGCGAGTTCAGGCCCCAATTTGGGGGTAGAGATTGAAAATAAATTAAAATTTAAAAAGGAAATTCTAGGGATGCATGATTGGCTCAGTCAGTTAAGTGTCAGACTCTTGACTTTGGCTCGGGTCATGATCTCACAGTTCATGAATTTGAGCCCCATGTCAGGCTCTGCAATTGACAGCATGAAGCCTGCTTGGAATTCTCTCTCTTAATGTCCTTTCTCTCTCTCTCTCTAATAACTATTAAAAACAAAAAGAAGTTCTTCCTTACAATAAGTTGGAACCTATAAACCTACCACTTCCATCTACTGTTAATAAATCTTACCCATAATGCTTAACGTGTCAGGCAATATTTAATCCTCATAACAACCTATGAAGTTGATACTGTGATAATCATCATCTTAACCATTGAGGAAAAGGACACAGAAGGGATACATGAATGTATCATGTGCCTGATTAAGTGGCAGAAACAGGATTTGAACCCACCTAATCAGTTTCCAAAGTCCATGCTCCTTTTCTCCCCACAAAGTCCATGCCCTTAAATTCTGTATTAAACTGCCTAATTCTATCATCTAGAAAATTAACATTAGAGCCTTTCAAGGATATATCCTTAACTATCTGGATATAGTTACTTTCTCTTCTTTTCTCTGCGTTAAAGCTTCAGTTCCTACAACTGCCCAAGACAGTAAGTTGTCCCGAACCCCTCACCATATTGTTTCTTGGGAATACATCATTTTGTCAAAGTCCTTAAAAGGTGATGGTCCTTGGGGTACCCAGCTGGCTCAGTTGGAAGAGCATGTGACTCTTGATCTTGGAGTTGTGAGTTTGAGCCCCACATGGGATGTAGAGATTAAATAAATAAAACTTAATACACAGATGTTTCTTTCTTGCCATCTCTCTCTTTTTGGCTTAAATATAGGAATTGATACTTATCCTTATTAAAAATTTAGACTGCTGGGGTTGCCTGGCTGGCTCAGTAAGAGGAGCATGTGATTCTTGATCTCAGGGTTGTAAATTCAAGCCCTATGTTGCATGTAAAGATTACGTAAAAATAAAATATTTTTAAAAATTCTAGATTGCTGGGGAGTAAAATGATTTAAGTGTATGGACTCTGCAATCAGAGTTCCTAGGCTTGAATCCAGGCTCTACCACACTAACTAGCTGTGTGACTTTGATCTTAGGAAAAATCATTCAGCTTCTCTGTGTCAATCCCTTCACCTGTAAAATGGTAATAATGATAACTTGCCTCCTATGGTTGCTGTGAGGATTAGAGTTAGCGTCTGTCACACACACAGAGCAGTACCTTGCAGATAGTAAATGCCACATAAATATGAGCCCTTATTGATTGAATGCAAACTCTTAAGATGATATAGTCTCTATTCTTCCATGGAGAGAATTCTATTAACTGTTTTTACAGCTTTATGTTACTTAAAAAAAATTAGTAAACATCACCCTTTTACATATTTGTCCTTGGATGCTGAAAAGGACTGGATGACAGAAAAGTGCATGGCATGGCATGACAGATTTTAAGTCTAATATTTGTAAATTATTTATTTATTTATTTATTTTTATTTATTTAAAAAAATTTTTTTTAATGTTTTATTTATTTTTGATACAGAGAGAGACAGAGCATGAGAGGGGGAGGGGCAGAGAGAGAAGGAGACACAGAACCAGAAGCAGGCTCCAGGCTCTGAGCTAGCCGTCAGCACAGAGCCTGACGCGGGGCTCGAACCCACAAATGTGAGATCTGACCTGAGCCGAAGCCGGAGGCTTAACCGACTGAGCCACCCAGGTGCCCCTAAATTTTTTATTTTAAAAAGCTATATTGAAATACAATTCACACAGCATACAATCCGCCCATTTGAAAATTACAACTCAATGGCTTTTAGAATATTCACAAAATTGTGTATTCTTCAACAAAATTTTAGAGTATTTTCATTACTCCAAAAAGAAACCCCATGCCTGCTGGCTGTCACTCCCCAATCTCCCATCAAGGCCCTGGAATCTTACAGTATTTATTCTTTTGTGATTGAGTTATTTCTTAGCATAATGTTCTCAAGGTTCATCTATGTTATAGCCTATGTCAGAATTCCCTTCCATTTTAAGGATGAATGATATTTCATTGTATGTATATGCTATGTTTTGTTTTTCCATTTACGTGTCAATAGGCATGTTTGTTTTGTTTTGTCTCCACCTCTGGCTATTGTGAAAAGTGCTACTGTGAACATGGGTGTACGAATATCTATTTAAGATCTTGCTTTCAATTATTTTGGGCATATGCTCAAAAGTGGAATTTCTGGATTGTATGGTAATTCTCTTCTTAATTTTTTATGGAACTGCCATACTGTTTTCCATAGCAGCTGCAACCATATTACATTCCTACCGACAATGCTCCAGGGATCCATATTTGGGTTTAAGAGTATTCCTCTTGAGTTGTAATTTATATACTGTACGCACAAGTCCCTTATCAGAGATATGATTTGGTAATATTTTCTCCCATTCTTATCACTTTCTGGATGGTGTCTTTGAACCACAAAAGGTTTAAATTAAAAAAAAATTTTTAAGTGTTTTTTATTATTTTTGAGAGACAGAGAGAGACAGTGAGAGCAGGGGAGGGTCAGATAGAGAGGGAGACACAGAATCTGAAGACAGGCTCCAGGCTCTGAGCTAGCTGTCAGCACAGAGCCCGACGCAGGGCTTGAACCCACGAACCGTGAGATCATGACCTGAGCTGAAGCCGGATGCTCAACCAACTGAGCCACCCAGGTGCCCCAAAAGTTTTAAATTTTGATGATGTCGTGTTAATCTACTTTTTTTATTTGTTGTACTTTTGGTGTTATATCTGAGAAACCATTGACAAATCCAAGGCCATAAAGATTTATGCCTGTACTTTCTTCTGTAGATTTTACATAGTTTTAGCTCATACATTTAGGACTGGATACACTTTGAGGGTTGTGGTTTTTTCTTTTTTTTTTTTAAATGGTGTGAGGTAGGTATCCAATTTCTTTCTTTGCATGAGGATATCCAGTTGCCCCAGTTGTGCCTAAAGAATGTTGTTTCCTCCATTGGATCGTTTTGGCATTCCTGTTAAAGATGAATTAATCATATATGTGAGGATTTATTTCCAGACTCACAATTCTATTCCACTGCTCCATAATCTATTCCTTTTCTTTTTTTAATGTTTTATTTATTTTTGATACAGAGAGAGACAGAGCATGAGAGGGGGAGGGGCAGAGAGAGAAGGAGACACAGAATCTGAAGCAGGCTCCAGGCTCTGAACTAGCTGTCAGCACAGAGCCTGATGCGGGGCTCGAACCCACGAACGTGAGATCTGACCTAGGCCGAAGCTGGAGGCTTAACTGACTGAGCCACCCAGGCACCCCTCCATAATCTATTCTTATGCCAATACCACAGTGTTTTGATTACTATAGTTTTGCAGAAAATAAAATTTTAAACTGGGAAATGTGATTCCTCCAATTTTGTTCCTTTTTCCTGAAAAAGAAAAATGTCCTCTTAACACCAATATTTATGTATGTATGTATGTTTGACAATGATCTCTTAGATTCTTGGTCTATGATTATTCAACTACCATCTTCAACTACAACTGTAATCTAATCAAATATTCTCCATCTTAAGCAAATGAATACTATGAGAGACCCACCCGTATGCTTTGCTGAAATCATCAACGTTGTATTTATCTCATTGATCTGATGTATAAATTTAACAACTCTTTGAAATAAGTGGAAGGAGAATAATTTGGCATATTCAATTATTTGCCAAACACATCAGGATCTTGGTTATCATCAAATTCTTTTCCGTGTCTTCACAAACCATGTAATGACACATTCTAATATTTTCCTGGGGAATAGCAGTGCCTGACTGGCTCAGTCAGTAGAGCATGTGACTCTTCATCTCAGGGTTGTGAGTTCAAGCCTTACATTATGTGTAGAGATTTAAATAAATAACCTTAAAAAAATAATAAAAAGCAAAGTAAAATTTTGTCAATTTTATTTTAACTTCAAACAGATGAGTGGATCGTTAATGAAATCTTCTCTTTTCCCCTTTGGCAAACTTTGCTGATATCTTCCTCTTTCTGTTCTCTAGCCATCCCTCAATATCTGTGATGTCTCATGATTAGAACTCATGGGCACAGGTGAGGAGTGCACAAAATGAAGTCATTTTTTCCAAACATAGACTGTATGCTACCCTAGATTTGTGATTCTGTCTCTCCATCTGCCAGGAAGGAAGAGGCTACATGCAGGCAGCACAAAACACATCCAAAATTTCGCACATGCGTTCTTCTGAAATTGAGTTTTATTCAGAAACTGAGTCAGTGCTTAGGATATGTTTCACAGGGGCACCTGGGTGGCTCAGTCAGTTAAGCTTCCGACTTCGGCTCAGGTCATGATCTCATGCTTCGTGGGTTTGAGCCCCGTGTTGGGCTCTGGATGACAGGTAGCTCAGAACCTGGAGCCTATCTTTGATTCTGTATCTCCCTCTCTCTCTGACCCTTACCTGCTCACGCTGTCTCTCTCTCTCTCTCTCTCAAAAATAAGTAAAACATTAAAAAAGAAAAGAAAACAAAATGTTTCACAAAGGGATACCTGCATGGCTCAGTTGGTTAAGCATCCGACTTCAGCTCAGGCCATAATCTTGCAGTTCATGGGTTTGAGCCCCATATCGGGCTCTGTGCTGACAGCTTGGAGCCTGGAGCCTGCTTGGGATTCTGTGTCTCCCTCTTTCTCTGTCCCCTTCCCAATCACAGTGTGTCCCTTGGTCTCTCTCTCTCAGAAATAAAACATTAAAAAAGTTTTATAAAATAATGGAAGTCTCCCTGACAGCTTTCTCCCAGCTGTCATCTTGCAGATCATATTTTAAAAACAACTAGAAATTTGCTATTCCATTACTGGCAGAGGAACCATAACTCCTACACTCAAGAAATTCAGCATCATGGAGAATAATGCTTTTTCTCTCCATAATATATATGGTTGTTTGCAGATACAAGCCTCTAACCTGTGTCACCATTTGATCTCACTATCAACCACTTCTTTTTCCAAAGTGAAAAGGAAAAAGATGTGATATCTGTATAAAACCAGACAGAAGTCCCTGAGCTCAACCAGGACACACAGTATTGAGCACATAGATTCCAGTACAGCCTGAATGACATGAAGTAAAGTTAAACATTTCTTTTTATTATCAGTGATGCTTCACTTAATTTCCATATTACTGAAGTTTACACCCATAAAAACCAGCACATTTTTTACCTTTCTTAATGACTTGAGGTCTTTTTTATAAACTCA
The DNA here is from genome assembly GCF_006229205.1 of Suricata suricatta. Taxonomy (NCBI): domain Eukaryota; kingdom Metazoa; phylum Chordata; class Mammalia; order Carnivora; family Herpestidae; genus Suricata; species Suricata suricatta. Next base: position 81,521,617 of record NC_043708.1, on the reverse strand, counting down.
TGGTTCAATGCCTTCAGGGTTAATGAACTATTTAGGATTAGTTAGTCTATACTGGGCTGTTTACTGAGTTATTTAGTTTTTTATATAGTCTCCTATGTCAGGAGTCCCGCCTGGGTTGTCAGCATCCCGACTTCTAGCAGTGTCCCCATTATTGTCCCCCCAAATTTTCCATTTGTTATAGTCTGGATGACCTACTCACCAGGTTAGAATTTATAAGAATGGTTTCTAAAGAAATTGTGTGTGTGTGTGTGTGTGTGTGTGTGTGTGTGTGTGTGTGTGTGAGGGATTAAGAGATTTTCTTGTGAATAAAACACCGAAAGTCTGGTTAAAGGTGCTTGATATCTATTGTAGTAACCAAGAGACCTTCCTTGATTAATTCTTATTTCTGCAGGCACATTCAGATACAGGCTATAACAATTCTACCTGGTTCAGTTCTTGAATAGACTAAAAAGGGTGGTGGAAAGTGTTAAGACCATGTTACCAAATAAAACTTTTTCTAGTTTTTTAAAAATTTTTTTTCCTGCTTTTTATTTATTTTTGAGAGACTGAGAGAGACAGCACGAGCAAGGGAGGGTCAGAGAGAGAGGGAGACAAAGAATCTGAAGTAGGCTCCAGGCTATGAGCTAGCTGTCAGCACAGAGCCTGATGTGGGGCTTGAACCCATGAACTGGGAGATCATGACCTGAGCCGAAGCCAGACACTTAACCAACTGAGCCACCCAGGCGCCCCAAACTCTTTCTAGTTTTGTTGAGAGATCAGAATCTAGAGCTTAGAAGACAGAAGAATATAGAGAAGAAAACTGACTCTCGGCATCCTATGACCAAGTCCTTGATCAGCTTGTACCTCATGTAAAGAGGTCGCACTAGTTGCTTACCCCGTCTTAAAAGGCACGAGTCTCTTCACTGCTGTCTGCTCCATGCCAGAGCTGTGAAGAAACAGCCTGCAGTACTTCACAAACATACAGGTAAATCTCCCATCACTTCCTGCTGTAGAGTTAAAGAAAAATTATCTCTAGGGGCACCTGAGTGGTTTAGTTGGTTAAGCGTCTGATTCTTGATTTTGGCTCAGGTCATGATCTCATGGTTTATGAGTCTGCACCGTGTTGGGCTCTGTGCTGGGATTCTATCTTTTCCTATCTCTCTCTGCCCCTCTCCTCCTTCTCAAAAGAAATAATTGAACTTAAAAAAGTTTTTAAAAAATTTTTTTTTATTTTTGAGAGACAGAGACAGCGTGAGCAGGGGAGGGTCAGAAAGAGAGAGAGAGAGAGAGAGAGAGAGAGAGAGATACAGAATTTGAAACAAGCTCCAGGCTCTGAGCTAGCTGTCAGCACAGAGCCCGACACGGGGCTCGAACCCATGAACCATGGGATCATGACCTAAGCCAAAGCCGGACGCTTAACCAACTGAGCCAGCCAGGCGCCCCAAAAAAATTTCTTTTAAAAGGAATGTCTAAACTGAAGTTTCTATTAAACTAGATGCTAAACAGATCTGTATTGGCAAATTCCAGCCATCTGTAGTTTGAATGGTTTGTTGACTCAAAGCTTGGCCAAAGTAATATGAATTTAGGAATTTCAGTCCAGTAATGATGACTTCCTTCGAGGAAGTTCTGCTCTCAGTGTTTGAGAAACAGGATAAATACCTGGTATATAGTATAAGAAATCCAGTTTGAAATAATAGTGCTATCTGAGCATCTCTACAATGGATGCTTACTCTATTTAGAGTAATCAACACAATCTATTCTTTTTTTTTTTTTAAGTTTGAGAGAGAGAGAGAGAGAGAATGAGAGCAAGCAAGAGAGAGCGAATTCCAAGCAGGCGCCTTACTCTTAGCACAGTGCCTGACGGGCTTGACTCATGATCTGAGCTGATACCAAGAGTTGGAAGTGTAACCGACTGAGCCACCCAGATGCCCCTCAACAAAATCTTTTCTAATAAGTATTTTAAATACAAAATTTGATAAAATGATTCTAAAAGCAATTTGAAAAAATAGATGACAATATAGAATGTTCTGAAAAGAACGCTGGAAATAAAAGAAAGCAATCCAATTACTTGTGGCATTTTGACATTTATTTCTTTGGAAACGTATCATAAACTTTAAGTATATGCCCAAACCTGACCTAGTAATCCCATTCCTGTAAAATTTTTGAAACAAATGGGTTATGTGCAGAAAGGACTTCATTGAATCATCACTTATAAATGATAAAATTGGAAACAATAAACAAGTTAATAAATATTACATCAAGTTGGCAAAATATTGTATAGCCATTAATACAACCTAAGAAAAGCAGGTAACAGGGAAATATTACCATTAATATTATTAACACATGGATAGACCATAAAGGAACAAGAGAAATCAAATTGGTTAAGAGGATTTTCCTCAAACTACATTTAATGCTATAATATTTTTTTTTAATTTTTTTTTAATGTTTTATTTATTTTTGATACAGAGAGAGACAGAGCATGAGAGGGGGAGGGGCAGAGAGAGAAGGAGACACAGAACCGGAAGCAGGCTCCAGGCTCTGAGCTGGCTGCCAGCACAGAGCGTGATGCGGGGCTCGAACCCACGAACGTGAGATCTGATCTGAGCCGAAGCCAGAGGCTTAACCGACTGAGCCACCCAGGCGCCCCTAATGCTATAATATTTTTATAACATTTTTACAGTATTATTTTTTACTTTAGCCACAAGATTGCTATTCCTATGACCATGATCAGTAACATTAAGTTTTCTCCAAAATGGACTGCATGGTCACCTTATCTATTTTCCACTTTCACTGAATCTTAACATTAGACTCAAAGTAAAACAAAACTTAAACACCATGCGGGTCAGCAAGTCATTGGAATGGACTTTTGAGTCAGAGGAATGGGAAAGGAGAAGAGGGTATTGTGTTAGGATTTATATGACTGATTCCAGCTATTATTACTGCTTTGGGTCCTGTGGCATGCCACTAAACCTAAAAAGAGATATTCGTACCCTGCAGAGGAAGCAGTCAGAGTCGTAAAGATACAAAAACCCACATAACAACCACTGGGTATAACACGTCATTGAGTCTGCATGGCACGAGGGGGTGGACAACTTCATAACAAGCAGTAAACACACAGCCGACTTTTGGAAGTCTTTTCTATACTTTAAAAGCCAGGGAGTCAAGAACACGAACAAAACGCTACCTGGAGTGAATGGGAAGTGACCGAAGTAACAAAACTGTGCCCAGAGACACACAGGGCTGGCCCCTCGATGAATGCCCCCACGTCCTATGTCCAGGCAGCAACAAAGCAAACATCCATTCGATAGCACAGATGTAAACCTGAATAAGGGAAACACGGTTTGGGATTTCAAACTTGAAGAAGGGGACTGAGTTCTATAAAATTCTTAGAAACACATGAACAAAATCAAGTTATTTTGTTTTAACCAACAAGTATTTATTGATGCACTGAAGAATACAACTTTAATGGAACAGTAAGGCACAACCGTAGATTAAAACAGTTTGCTATACAGCCAAAAGGAGGAAAAAGCCACAAACTTAGGAACTTTAAATATGTGAGTCAAGTCAAGGAGCCTCTGAAGTACCTCTCTAACAGATCAGTGTCAGAAAACTCTTCCCATTTATACATTTCCTATATTACATCATTTAATCACAAAATTAGACTGATACTCCATTAAGAATTTCTCAGTCATTTATACTTGAGTCATCCAGCCTGGCCACTCCTGTTTCCCACCCTTCCCAATCCGTTTGCAGGATTTTTGTTTTTAAGTAACTCCCTTCTTGGATAGCCTTCCGAAGCAAGGAAACAAGCCAAGCAAGCAAGCAATGAGTGAGAAAAAAATCGGCCAAGGGCAGATATATAGACATAGAGACTCCTAAAGACGGGTGTTAGGATAACAACAGCCTGATTCAGAGAGGTTGATACTAAGTTCGGCAGGCAAAGAAGTTGCTCTGATCATGAAAAGGCCTGTAATGCCACTTCAGGTTGTGCCACTGGTGCCAGACTCCTTGTTTCTAAGAGATTAGTAGTGGTTTACAGGTGGAGCTAGGAAGTCAGCATAACCAGGCAGCTAATGATAATAATACATTCAATACTTTGGACCTCTTTTAGGAGCAGACTATGGCTTCCAGCATTAATATTAGCCATGGGTAAAATTCAGAGAGAATTTTATACAAAACGTCAAGACACTGAAGATAACCTTTAAATCTCTTAGATTAGGATGAATTAGGCACTTCCATTAACACTACTCTTCCTATTTGGAAATGTAAAGTGAAAAACATTCCAGGCCACATAACACTGAGGTATAAACCATATTGCCGAAGTGGGGATACACCAGGCTTTTAGGGTACCCAGGCTGCCTTGTTCAAAAAGCCATGAGAAAGGCCCCAAGCATATTGGCAGGGTAGCCATTCTGGTGGTGATGATGTCCCAAAACTAAGCAAACCTGCAGGCATATGGCAATCTTCTGAAGAGTCAACACTGGACTAACACGAGTTGCCACATAGGTGTATATGTTGATAATCAGAGGCCAGAGGTAGAGCGACCTGGGCAAGCCACCTAGCACACTTGGCTCTACACCTCTCACCAAGGCCACTACCTTTCAAGAACATCCTCAACCAACAGCCCTTTGATGACAGAGCAGAGTGCAAGGGACCAAGAGATGGTCATTCTTCTGAGAGAAATGTTGGTCATGGAAAAGCTCCTGCAGAGGCAACATCCCAAAGACCTATTTAAGAGTAAAGGTAGACAAAAACTGCCAGACCACCGCACTATCCTGCCGAGTGAGAAACACATTTAATAGGCATAGCGTGGGGTGCCAAGTAGAACAGACGGACTGAAGCTTTAAAAAAAAGCAGGGAGACTAAAAGACAAAGTGAATGGTCTGTTGGGTGAGAGAGAAGTAGGAAGTGAGGGACATATAAAAAAGGATGAAGGAGCATGCCAAAGCCTGGCTGGAGGGAAGGTTTCATCTATATCCAGAGAAAGAGCTTTGCTGGTTGGTTCTTGGCAGGATTCCCTCTCTCACCTTCTCAGACTGGACGGACACGTGGCATTCAGCAGCAAACCACGGGAGATGGTATTTAGAAATGGAGATAACTGGCAAATGATACTGAACAGAAACAAGATAGGTGTACCATTCTGTAATGCCCTGTTTATACACCAAAGGCAGGTTTGTGTTGACAGACCGTATTTGGGGTTCTCATGCAACAGCAGTAGTACTTTGGGAGAAGGGGGGATGATGGGTGGAGGTGGGGCTGGTGGATAGGAGGACTCTCAAGTTCCAGTTCTTAAATACTCAAAATGAAGGAACAGTTTGGTCTCAGTCCTTTAGTGAAGAAATCGGATGCTCATTTTCTGTTCTACGTCCACCTTCTCCAAAACCTGGAAAAAACAAAATAAAACCCAATTATATTTATGAAGGTCAAAACAGGAGATACTGCTCCCAGTTCTTTTTTTTTTTTTAATTTTTTTAAAATGTTTTTTGTTTATTTTTGATACAGAGAGAGACAGAGCATGAGAGGGGAAGGGCCAGAGAGAGGAGACACAGAACCGGAAGCAGACTCCAGGCCCTAAGCTAGCTGTCAGCACAGAGCCTGATGCGGGGCTTGAACCCATGAACATGAGATCTGACCTGAGCTGAAGCCAGACGCTTAACCGACTGAGCCACCCAGGCGCCCCGTCCCAGCTCTTATCTAAATGTTTTTCTCCCTCCCTCCTAGACAACAGAATTGTCAAGCTTTTCAACATTTTCAAACCAAGAGGTGACTGACCTTAACAAATTCTGTGAAAGAGATGGCGCTGTCCCCATCCTGATCAGCCTCCTGGATGGTCCTGTCTGCAATGCTGCCCAGCTGCTCATCCGAGATATTTACTCCGACCATCATACGTAGCACCTGCAGGACCAAAAGCCAAGGAATTACAGGAGACTTGGGGGTCAGGGGAACTTTTTTATGAAGATTAAAGAAAAATCCACCCCCATGCTCTTTTCCTTTGATGTCCTTAAATATAACAGCCAGAAAGCTGAGATCCTTGTCTTCTCATCTAGGCCATTCTAGATAAAGATATGAACAAAACTCCCTGGCAGGGTCACTGTATAGGAAGTCAAAGGTTCATTGGGGTAAGAGTCATCTACATTTTGCAATTTCTGTTCTTCCTGTCTGGAATATAAATATAATGCTTTGGTGGCACAGCAGCCATCTTGGGACTATGAGGGGAAAGTCTTATGTGCTATGCATGCCAGAGCAAGAATACAGAAGCCTGGTTCCTAGCCGTCACTTAGGTATGGTACCAACCTAGATAATCTATTCCAGATTTCTTATTGCATGAGGCAAACTAGCTCCTTATTAGTTTGTTAGTTTGGTGGGGCTTTCTAGGAACCCCACAGGAATGCAGTAGTCCTCTTTGAAGCAGTGGATTATATTAACCCAGTTATTTCTCAAGTATAACCAAGAAACCTAAAGACCTTGAAGGGTTAAATACTAAACCCTTCTTTTCAGAAAATAACAAGCATATATAAAGGGCTGGAGTAAACAGAATTTAACACTGTTTCACCAAATTGTATCACACATAACCAAGAAACCCCTCCCCTCAATTCTGCGAAAATCCTTAGGGCACAAATATTCTCTGAAAATTGCTACGTTAAGCAAAATAAGCAACTGTAGTGATATAAAGAGGGACAGGGTGCTTTTATGATGCCTCACGTTCCTGTGTCAGCCACCTCTGTCTTCAGAGATAAGAGCTGAGCTTCTCCATGGAAAGAAAGGCCTTCCAGCCCAGCCATTCACAGGCCTTTCTTTCCCCTATCCCTTTAAATCCTTCTCCAATCTCGTGATATAGATTTGTAAAAAGTAAATTACAGGATTTTCTGAAAGGAAAAAAAGAGCTGAAATATTGATTTGCTTCAACACTGGTTATTTCTTCTCACACATTGATTCTTGAAAATCAGAAGGTATACATTTGGGGTACAAAGATCTACATATTCAAGGATTTAATAAAAAGAGGCAATCCTGGCAAAAATAATAAATGGCCAAGTCATTTGCCAATTTTCCAGTCTGTGGCTGACTAGACAAATTCATTCTCAAATAGCACCTTCTTCGGAGCTCAGTCCAGTTATTCTTTAAAATGTTTTATTTTTAGAATTAGAGAATTGCACTGAGCATGTGTGCTCTGCGGGGATAGAAGTGGTGTTGTCTGAGGAATCACTCATCCTTTCTGTTCATGAGGACAAGAGGGTCTAGAAGTGGCTTGTGCCAGGTCCCTCCCAGCAACCCAGGGGCCGGTGCAGTCGTCCAGGCTCTATGCCCAGTGAGCTCTCCACAGTGCCACTGAGGGTTCTAGTTGGAAGTTCATTAGCAAATGGGACTTTTGTTATTACTACTGGTTAATATCTGCTAAGGTTTGTTGTATATTTCTTTTATCAGGGTAAGAAAGCTCCCTTCTATTTGTTTTTATAAGTCTTTTTTTTAAGATGTAAAGCTTCACAAATATGCGTGTCATCCTTGCACAGGAGCCATGCTAATCTTCTCTGTCATGTTTCAATTTTATTATATGTGCTGCTGATGGGGAGAACTTTCTAAGACTTAAAACAAACAAACAAACAAACAAAAAAACAGGAATGGAGGTGCCTGACTGGCTCAGACAGTTGAGTGTCTGACTCTCAATTTCAACACTTGATTTAGGCTCAGATCATGATCCCAGGGTCGTGGGACTGAGCCCTGCATTGGACTCCACACTGACAGTGAAGCCTGCTTGGGATTCTCTTGTCTTTCCCTCTGCCCTTCTTCCCAGCTTGCACTCTCTCTCTCCAAATTAAAAAAAAAAAAAAAAAGGGTGCCTGGGTATCTCAGGTCGGTTAAGTGTCTGACTCCTCAGGTCATGATCTCATTTTTTGTGAGATCAAGTCCTGCACTGGGCTCTGTGCTGACAGAATGGAGCCTGCTTAGAATTCTCTCTTTCCTTCTCTCTCTCCATCCTACGCATGTGTGCCTTCTTTCTTTCAAAATAAATAAATAAATTTTAAAATTAAAAAAAAAAAAGGATTTAGGGGCGCCTGGGTGGCTCAAGTAGTTAAGCATCCAACTTCAGCTCAGGTCATGATCTCACAATTCATGAGCTTCAATTCCACGTTGGGCTCTGTACTGACAACTCAAGGCTGCAGCCTGCTTCGGATTCTGTGCCTCCCTCTCTCTCTCTGCCCCACCCTCGCTGGTGCTCTGTCTCCCTCTCTCTCAAACAAACTTAAAAAAAAAAAATAATAATAAATAAATGAATCGATGTTGAATTTTATCAAATGCTTTCATTCTGTGGAAAAAAACATTTTTTCTTCTTTAATTTATTTATATGGCAAAGTATATTGATTTTCTAATTTAAAACTTTTTAAAATGTTTTTTTTTTTTGAGAGACAGCGTGCAAGCAGGGAAGGGGCAGAAAGAAAGAGAGAAAGATAGACAGATAGACAGAATCTGAAGCAGGCTCCTGGCTGTGAGTTGTTAGCACAAAGCCTGATGTGGGGACCGAACTCACAAACTGAGAGATCGTGATAACCTGAGCCGAAGTCAGATGTTTAACCAATTGGGCCACCCAGGCATCCCTTGCAATTTCCTAATTTTAAACTAACTTTGAATTCCTGATATAAACCCACCTTGGCCAGAATCCAGTATCCTTCTTATACCCTCCTAGATTCAATCTGTCAGTATTTTATTTAGGGTTTTTATAAATATGTGAATGAAAAAGACTGTGCTATAATTTCCTTTTCTTTTTTATAAGTTTATTTGAGAGAGTGTGTGTATGAGTGGGGGGAAGGGCAGAGAGAGGGGGAGAGAGAGAATCCCAAACAGCCTCCACCCTGTCAGCATAGTGCCTGACATGGGGCTTAAACTCCCAAACTACGATCATGACCTGAGCTGAAATCAAGAGTCGGATAATTAACTGACTGAGCCACTCAAGCGCCGCTGCAATTTTCTTTTCTTATGCAGTCTCTGTAAGGTTTTCACATAAAAGTTAAACTAGCCTCATAAAATGAGCAGAGCAACTATCTTTATTGCAGTATAATTGGTATACAATAAGCTATACATATTTAAAACATGCAGTCTGTTAAGTTCTGACGTATGCAGACACACATAAAACCATCACCACAACCAAGATAATAAACATCTGTCATCGCCAAAAGTTTAGCCAGGACTTTTTATAAAAGTCACACTAGGAAAACAACCATTCAGCCTTCCCTTAGGATAAACTCACCACAAACTTTTAAACGTCCACCAAATAGTTAAAAGCTGCATATCACCAAATATTTTAGACATGGAAGTGTCTAGGAAGGTGAAATTTGTTTTCTTCTCACTTTGGCAACATGTTCATATCCTCTTCCTGCTAGGGTAAAACTAGTTCTCTGTCATCTTGATAGCTCATGAACACATTTGTCCCCAAGTCATTTTGGGCCCGAGGAACACTCGGGTGGCACCAACTGGTATTCTGCTATATGATCTCGCCATTCCCTGCCTCTGGCTTTTTAAAAATTCTAATAGAAAATAAATCAACCCACCACTTCAAAAAATCTTTCTGGCAGCCAGATCTGTGCCACGGGATGAAAACATTCAACTATAGAGTGAATGTCTCTGCCTTTTCTCCTCAGAACTCAGAAGCCCATATATAGCAATTTTAAATAAGTCTTCTATTGAAGAAAGATATCCCCAACTCAAATTGCAGAACATTAACACTGACCTGCAGACTGTTGGAATTTTGTGTTCAGACATAGAAATATATAAATACCTTGGGTTGGTCCTTAATCTGGCCTGAGTAATCTTCAGCATAGAACACTTCTCAAGATACTGAATGAGTTCAGATTTACTTCAGGGTGAATGGAAACCATTTTACTTTTTAGGTCTATCTAGAAATAGAGAAATCTCCTCCTGGAAATTCCTGAATGTGTTAGCCTCCTAGGGTCCTCCAGACTCATAAGTATTAAGGAAAAGAAAAAAGAAGAGCTCTCTCCCCTCTAAATGTGTATTTAAGGAAGCGGGGAGGGGAAGAGGAGGGCAATACTAAGAGGATGAAATGCTAATCACTGCTAGTGCAAAGACAGGGAATCGTCCTTGGGAGCAGCAAAGGACAGCGAGCAGGTGGGTGAGTGTACACCGGCCCAGCAGCAATTCCTTGACTCTTACGTCAAGGCCAAAACAGATGAGACAGCAGCATTTACCTAAGTGTCACCAGAATTACCTGGATGTCAATAAGCTGATGTGGCAATAATTGAACTATCTGACTTAGACCATCTCGCATAGTTTAGCTCTGCTGGTCAGCACCTAACAGACATGTAGCTGGCTTTTAAATAGCAGAGACATCTGTCTTTGAGAACTCAACGAGCCATTTCAAGTTTCCCCAGGTCATCTGGCTCTGCCTTATATTTAGGACAGGGTTATGCACCAGCAGGTACCAAATAAATGCTTACTGAAATAAAGAACAATTCCTGCCCAAAAAGATAAGCAGAGGCCCCAACAGCTCTCCCACCTACCTGTAATAGCTCGTCACGGGAAATCTTGTCATCTTTATCCAAATCATATAGTCGAAAAGCAACTGGTAGGGAAAAACAAGAAATTACTGGAAATTCAGTAGTGTTTTTGCCCCTTCTCAAGGCAGTAAATATGTCAAGGACACTAGACAGAAATCTGACAATGAACTAATCATTTTTTAAGAGGAGCAGACATTACTTCTAGAGCTTTTAAAGACACTGTAACATTTATGAAATAAATTGAAATCCATTGCATAGTTGATGGCATCCTAGCCTTGACAAAATATGGTCTTTCTTCAGGCAAATCAGAAAACTTAATAATAAAAAGAAACAATTGAATGTCCTTTATCTTACCTTAGAATGTTAAAAAACAAACAAACAAACAAACAAACAAAAAAAAACCAAACAACCGATGGAGGGGCCTGGGTGGCTCAGTCAGTTGAGTGTCGGCTCAGGTCATGATATCACAGTCTGTGGGTTCAAGCCCCACCTTGGGCTCTGTGATGACAGCTCAGAGGCTGGAGCCTGCTTCAGATTCTGTGTCTCCCTCTCTCTCTGCCCCTCCCCTGCACATGCTCTGTCTCTCTCTCTCAAAAATAAATAAACATTAAAAAAAAAAACCAAGCCCATAAGTGGTTCTATACACGAGGTCATCTCACAAAACCCATCAAGTCTACGGTGCGCTGCTCACAGCAAGCCAGCCTTAGGTGCCACGCAGGCAAAGGAGCGGACTACACAAAGCAGTGCTCTGGGGAAATGGCCACTTAGGAAAATTTGTGCCAAATTTCATGTAAATGTCTTCCACAGTGGAGTCTTGAAAATAAAGAACTTCAGTTTCAAATAAAAATGCTAAGAATTTGATGGTCTTCTGGCCTTACCATGTTTCTCTCCTGTTAATAAGAAGTACGTTTTCTGGAAACTAGGATATGTAAGAGAGAATTCATGTTGCTGAACTCTGGATGATTTTACTGGCACTATGAAAAATCATCATAACGAGGAGTTGACTGCCTTATAATTATAGCTGAACACAGTGTGGTTTTGAGGCTTAGATTCACTTAGAGTACACCACTGAAATTTTTTGGTTTTGGTAGGGTGCTGTGAACACTAAAAAGCCAAAATCCACTGCTCTAGTTATTAAGATACAGATTTAGATCTTGTCCTCAACAGCTCATGATCTAGCAGAGGAGAGCAACATACACCACTCACGCCACCATTTGCAGTGTTTCATACATATGAAATGCTGAGGAACAAAGAGTATGGTACATATGCCTTTCTGGTTCAGTAACATTTGAACACAGTCCTAAAAAACAGACAAATTTGATGACAGGTGGCATTGTAGGCAGAATTCACACTAGGTACAAAGGCATGAGAACATGGATGAATATCTACAAATTTAAACATCACCCCTCCTACACCCCCTAACCCCTACAGCTGACAAAAGAGGGGTAAGTTCACTAAACATTAAAGTAAAAATTTTAGAAAAATCTAACTTACTCGTTGTAAGGTGCTTATTAGAATTCTAGTGGGGTGGCGGGGGGGTGCCTGGCTGGCTCAGTCAGGAAAGCATGTGACTCTTGATCTCAGGATTATTAGTTCAAGCCCCACATTGGGTATGGACATAACTGAAATAAATAACCTTTAAAACAATTCTAGAGTGGGAGAAACTTTCTCTGATGTGTGTTCTCTTTAATTTGGTTAGTTGATTAACTATCTCATAACCAACTTTGAGAATTAAAAAAAAATTTTTTAATGTTTATTTTTGAGAGAAGGGGGGCTGACTGCAAGCAGGGGAGGGACAGAGAGAGAGGGAGAGATGGCATCAGAAGCAGGCTCCAGGCTCTGAGTTGTTAGCACCAAGCCCTACGTGGGACTTGAATCCACAAATCGTGAGATTGTAACCTGAGCTGAAGTCGGACGCTTAACTGACTGAGCCACTCAGGTGCCCCCAAATTCGAGAATTTATATGCTTAGAGGAGGTTTCTGGTTTTCTTAATTAAAAAATTGTTTTTAATGTTTATTTACTTATTTATTTTTTTTGAGAGAGAGAGAGACAGAGTGTAAGTGGGGGAGGGGGAGAGAGACAGGGAGACACAGAATCTGAAGTAGAATCCAGGGCACAGAGCCCAACATGGGGCTCGAACTCGTGAACAATGAGATCATGAATTAAGCCAAAGTTGGCCACCCAACCGACTGAGCAACACAGGCACACCACAGAGGTTTTGATTCCAAAAGAAAGGACACAAAGATTATTAGTATTGCTAAAGGAATATCTGTTTAATATATTTCCCAAAGTGAACACACAGAAACACACATACACCCCTGTACACACTGTCAAGTTTCTAAAATACACCAAATATGTTATCTACTAAGCAATCTTCAGGATGATTTCAGAATAGAAATTTATATATAAACCATACATAGTTATGCTATGTAACAAAAATGTTTTTGAATTTCTTAAAATATTCTTTTGGGTTCTTTTTAAAACAACCATTTATTTTCATTTTTTTAAATGTTTTTAATTTATTTTTTGATACAGAGAGAGACAGAGTATGAGAGGGGGAGGGGCAGAGAGAGAAGGAGACATAGAACCAGAAGCAGGCTCCAGGCTCTGAGCTAGGTGTCAGCACAGAGCCTGACGTGGGGCTCGAACCCACGAACGTGAGATCTGACCTGAGCTGAAGTTGGAGGCTTAACCAACTGAGCCACCCAGGTGCCCTATTTTCATTTTTTTAAAGTAATCTCCATGCCCAATGTGGGGTTCCAACTCATAATCCCGAGATCAAGAGCTGCATGCTCTACTGAATGAGCCAGCCAGAATTTTTAAATCACGTACTTGTTACAAACACATCCCTTTCAGGGCACCTGGGTGGCTCAGTCAGTTGAGCATCCAGTTTTGGTTCTGGGTATGATCTCATGGTTTGTGAGCTTGAGCCTGACATCCGGCTCACTGCTGTCAGCGCAAGCCCACAGCAGCCCAAACCCTTTTCAGATCCTCTCTCCCCCTCTTCCTTTGCCTCTCTCGTGCTAGTGCTCTCCTCCCTGCTCTCAAGAATAAATAAACATAAAAAAAAAAAGGCACCCCTTTCTGCCAAGGTATTTACAGAAGCCTGAACTGTTGTTTCCTTTTTTTTTTTTTTAAATAGTTTTTAAATTTATTTTGAGAGAGAGAGAAAGACAGCGTGAGCAGGGGAGGGTCAGAGAGAGAGGGAGACACAGAATCCAAAGCAAGCTCCAGGCTCTGAGCTAGCTGTTAGCAGCCTGACACAGGGCTTGAACCCACAAACTGCAAGATCATGGCCTGAGCCGAAGTCGGATGCTTAACCGACTGAGCCACCCAGGCGCCCCTAAACTATTAATTCTTAAAACCTAGCTGCCAAGGACTGAATGTTTCTATCCCCTCAATCCCCACCAAAATTCCTAGGTTGGAACCCTCAATCCTCAATGTGATTGCTATTAGGAGGCAGGGCCTTTGGGAGGTAATTAGGGTTAGATCAAGTCACAGGGTGGGGCCCTTGTGATGGAATTAATGCCCTTATAAAAAGAGGAGACAGGAAATCTCTCTGTCTCCATCTCCCTCCCCATGTGAGGATAGGGCCAGAACAAGCGGGGCCCTTCTGGGTGAATTAGGACACTTGCCAAAGAACCTGACCATGCTGGCCTCCTGTTCTCAGACTTCACGTCTCCAGAAATGTTGAGAATGTCTGTTTAAGCCACCTGGTCTATGGTATTCTATTACAGCAGTCTGAACAGAGTAACACATCAGCAGAGAGGTAAATGCAGAGATTACCTGATAAGACCTTTAAAAAAAAATGCAGCAATAGTAGTATTTCTTAACTGACTTATATTCCGGTCAGGCAGTTCTGGCCCTGAACCAGCAAACACATTTACCCCAAGGTAACAAATGGTCAAATGAGCAAATGACCAAGTTATTTTGTTAACATTATTCTATTTTCTCTTCTTATCCATCTCTCTCCCTCTCTCTCTCTCTTTAATTAAGTAGGTTTCATACCCAGTGCAGAGCCCAACACAGGGCCTGAACTCATGACCCTGAGATCAAGACCCGGGACACTTAATTGACTGTGCCACCCAGGCGCCCTTCTTCTCATCTCTCTTTTATTTCCCTATTCTTGGTCCTGTGATTTGGACTCCCCTAATCCTGAGCTGTCCATGGCTTTAATCCAGTTCCATGGCTTTAAGTGCTTTCTACTGCTCATGATTCCCAAATGTGCAGCTTTGACCTCTCCTCTGAGCTCCCGACATGGATGTCAAAGCAATACGGCGGGATACCTGGGTGGCTCAGTTAGTTAAGCATTTTTTAGCTTAACTAATTTTAACTCAGCTTGTGTTCTCACTGTTCGTGAGTTCAAGCCCCATGTCAGGCTCTTTGCTGACAGCATAGAACTTGCTTAGGATTCTCTCTCTGCCACTCTCCCACTTCTTGTAATAAATAAACTTAAAAGACATTTTAAACAGTGCTGGGCACACAGTAGGAGCTCAATAAATGTCACCTCCCTACCATTACCTCTTTGCCCTCCTTTCACACCACTCACTTCTTTCTTGGTACAGCTGCTTTTCCCTCTAAACATAACAAGTACTCATGTACCCTAGTTGTTCTCTGTGCCTAGAGCTCTCTTCTGTTCTTTCCATGGCTGGCACATTCTAGGCTCAGAGAGGCTTTCACTCACAGCGCCTTGATATGCAGTGACATTCCCTACCACTTTCTCATCTCACCTTAGTCATTTCCTTCACAGAACTTGCCAAAGCCATAAATTTTATTTCTTTCTTTTTCAATACAGTCTGACTCCCTTATGAGACCCTAAATTCTATGAAAGCAAAGACCTTCTCTGATTTATACATCACTGTATCATGGACCTAAATTAGTACCTGGCATACAGCACTTGCTCAAATATTTGCTTAATGAAAGATCAAATGAATGATCTTAGTCAAATCTTTACTTCTTAATCATTGATTCTCCTTTATTTATTTATTTTAATGTTTATTTTTGTGTGTGAGAGAGAGAGACAGAGGGTAAGCAGGGGAGGGGCAGAAAGAGAGAGAAATACAGAATCTGAAGTAGATTCAGGCTCTGAGCTGTCAGCACAGAGCCTGATGCAGGGCTTGAACCTAAGAATCATGAGATAATGACTTGAGCTGAAGTCATCATACTTAACCGACTGAGCCACCCTTGTGCCCCTGATTCTTTTTTATTTTTTTTTTAAAAAAAGAGGGCACCTGGGTGGCTCAGTCAGCTAAGCGTCCGACTTCAGCTCAGGTCATGATCTTGCAGTTCATGGGTTTGAGCCCCGCATTGGGCTATGTGCTGAGAGCTCAGAGCCTGGAGCCTGTTTCCAATTCTGTGTGTCCCTCTCTCTTTACCCCTCCTCTGCTCATGATCTGTCGTTCTAAAATAAATAAAAATCATTAAAAATTTTTAATAAAAAACACAGACTTTGGTAAAATATACATAAAATTTACTATTTTGACCCTTTTACAATGTACAGTTAAAGTACATTCACATTGTTGTGTGACCATCACCACTATCCACTCCAGAATTTTTTCATCTTCCTCGTGAAACTGATCTATTAAACAGTAACTTCCCACTTCCTCCTATCCTTAGCCTGACAACTTTTTCTCTATGACTTCATCTACTCTAGGAATCTCACTTAAGAATGAAACAATATGTATCCTTTTGTATGACTTTTTTTTTTAGCACAAGTAGATTCATCCAAGTAGCATGTGGCAGAATCCCCTTTTTTTGAGGCCAAATAATGTTCTGCTGTATATATACAATGTATTTTGTGTACCCTTTCATCTATTAATGAACATTTGGGTTGTTTCCATCTTTTAGCTATTGCAAATATGCTGCTCATTTCTCCTTGGCCACCTTCCCTAATTCCACTTTACCAATACACCTCATCATCCAAATAAAATAGCTTCATGCAGACAACTTATTTCCCACATCATTCATTATGAAATCACTGCGGGGCCAGGGTGGCTCAGTCAGTTGAGTCCAGCTTTGGCTCAGGTCAGGTCAGGTCATGATCTCACAATTCATGAGTTCAAGCCCCACATGGTGCTCCCTGCTGTAAGTGCAGAGCCTGCTTTGGATCCTCTGTCCCTCTCTCTTTGTGCCCCTTTTCCGCTCATACTGTCTCTCTCAAAAGTAAATAAAACATTTAAAAAAGAAATAATAAAAATTAAAAACTGAAATCTTTTAAGAAGACAATTAGAACATCAATAGGAAGCTTATAGACCTCTCCCCTACCTACCATACCCTGGACCACCGTAATGTGGGTTGCACCTTTCACATAGGACATTATAACCTCACTGATCTGAAGAGGGGATAAAACAACTAAGAACCATTCCTGGGAGACAAATAGAGCAGTAGTACTATGTGTGCTTGGGCTGTGCCTACATAGGTACAGTTCAGCCCTGGGGGTTGCCCTTGACATTCTTTTACTGGAGCATAAGAAATAAGACAAAGTGTGCTCTAAGAGTTCCTGTTCTGTGTAAAAGATGGATCATAGTCAAACTTTGTTCCAAAAACTCGTATTTTAAAGTAATACTGCCTATGGAAGGGAAATGTGGTGTCTTAGTGGCAAATATATCACTAGATGTACAATGTTCAATAGCTCTCGGTCTACACCCAGAAATGCCATCTTGCTACTTCCATAGCTCTGTAGGAAATTCAGAGAAAACCAACATATAAACATAAGTAGACCTCCAGGACTCTCCTGTAGCTTTGGTTTCATCTATCTAATTATAGGAATATGATCTCAACAGATAGATTGCAACCAAATATTTTTTTTTTAAGTAGCCTCCACGTCCAGTATGTCCCAACACAGGACCTGAACTCACTACCCTGAGATCAAGACCTGAAATGAGATCAAGAGTCGGACACTTAACCGACTGAGCCATCAGATGCCCCAGATTGCAAAAGAATGCAATTGATTTTCAGCTTCCTCTAAAAGTTGGTTTGAAAGCCAAGATTAAATTATTGGTAAAAACTATGGATTACTTGCACAGCACATTGCTATTATTCTATCTCATCCTAAAGTTTGCCATTTCTGTGACATTCAGACCTTCCTCCTTCCTAACAGACTCTCATCCACAGCTGTCTGTCTCGATCCTATCAGATGTGAACAGGGAAACACATAGCTTAGTTGTTGAAAGCCATTACATGACCATGAGGAACCATACCTTTGGATGAAGGAGATCTTAAGGATGGCAAAGTAGAGCAATAGAAAAAACACAATCCACTCTGATACTTGCGTCCCCTGACTTGTAAAGCAAGATATTACATTTAACTGAGTCAGCTAAAGGTATCCTACCTGATATACCAAGTAACTTCCAAATCTGTTTGGAATGTTTTTCTCTGGGGTCTGTGTAAACTAATGTACGTAGACCATAGAAATTTATAAAGAAAATGAACTACAAAGAAAGGATTCTATAGATGTGTTGCATAAAATATCTGGATCAAGCTATAGGAATCCAAAGCTAAAGAAGTATAGTTTTTTTTCTTACTATTAGATGCTTGCTGACTAAAAGGTCCATAATGCAGAAATTTAAAAAAAACAAAACACAAAGGGTTCAATTTGCTTTACCTACCAGTTTATGTTTTTTTTTCCCAACTGTAGTAAAATACACATAGAATTTACCATCTTAACCACATTTAAGTGTACAGTTCAGTGGCATTAAATACATCCACACTGTTGTATAATCATCACATTGTGATTATACAACACAGCCAGCCATCCTTGTAACTTTCTTCATTTTGTAAAACTGAGTCAGTTGAGTCCAGCTTCGGCTCAGGTCAGGTCAGGTCATTATTTTTTTAACGTTTATTTTTGAGAGAGAGCGAGAGCCAGCGCGAGCACAGTGTGTGTGCAGGGGAGGGGCAGAGAGAGGGAGACAGAGGATCTGAACTGGGCGCTGCATTGACAGCAGACAGCCTGATGCAGGGCTCAAACTCACAAACCATGAGATCATGGCCTGGACTGAAGTTAGACGTTTAACCAACTGAGCTACCCAGGCACCCCTCTCTCTATACCTTTCCCTATTCTCGCTCCAACTCCATCCCTGGCAACTACCACTATATTTTCTGTTTCTATGATTTTGACTGCCTTTGAGTACTCATGTAAGTAGAATCATATAGTATCTGTCTTTTTTGAGTGGCGTAATGTCCTCAAGGTTCAGCAGTGTTGTAGAATATTTCAATTTCCTTCCTTTTCCAGACTGAATAATAAGCTCTTATATGTATATAGTACATTTTTGCTTATCCATTCATTCTTGAATGGACACTTGAGTTGTTCTCTCATTTGAGCTTTTGTGAATAATGCTAAGAACATGACTGCCTGTACAACTCTCTCTCCAAGACCTTGCATTCAATTCTTTTGGATATTTACCTGGAAGTTGCAGTGCTAACTCATATGATAATTCTATTTTTAACTTTTTGAGGAACTACCATACTATTTTCTACAGTGGTTATACCATTTTACATTCTTGCCAACAGTGCACAAGGGTTTCAATTCCTCTGCATCCTTGCCAACACTTTTATTTTCTGTTTCTGATAATAGCCATCCTAACAGGTATAATAGTGATGTTGAGCATCTTTTCATGTGTTTGTGGACCATCCACAAAGCCTGATGTGAAGCTCAAACTCAAAAGCCATGAGATCATGACCTGAGCCAAAACCAAGAGTCAAGCACTTAAGCTGAGCAAGCCTCCAATTTCTCTATTGTTTTATGTGTTTATTTACTTGCTGTGAGATACAGAGAGAGAGACAGAGACAGGCAGCGCAAGCAGGGAAGGGGCAGAGAGAGAGAGAGAAAGTGAGAGAGAGAGTCAAGCAAACTCCACTGACGTGGGGCTCAATCCAACAACCCTGGGATCATGACCTCAGCTGAAATCAAGAGTCAGTCCACTCAAGGACCCTGCAAAATTTCTCTATTTTTAATTCTATTACTTGTGCCTTTGGCGTCATAAGTAAGAAATCATTGCCAAATGCAATGCCATAAAGGTTTGGTCCTATGTTTTGTTTTAAGAGTTTTATTGTATTAGGCCTCACATTTAGGTCCCTGATCCATTGTGAATTAACTGTTGTATATGGTGTTAGTAAGAGTCTAGCTCCAATCTTTTGCGCATGGATATCCAGTTTTCTCAGCACCATTTGTGGAATAGCCTTGGGACTCTTGTCACAAATCAGTTGACCACATATATAAGTGTTTATTTCTGGGCTCTCTACTCTATCCCATTGATCTACAGATCTATACTTAATGTCAACACCACACTGAATTGATGATTATAGCTTTGTAGTAAGTTTTGAAATCAAGAAGTATAACCTCCAGTTTTGTTCTTTTTGAAGACTCTTTTGGCTACTCTGGATCTCTTGAGATTTTGTATGAATTTTAGGAAAGGTTTTTCTATTTTTGCAAAAAAGTCAATGGGATTTTGATAGGGATTGCACTGAATCTGTATATTGCTTTGAGTATTAAATATTAAAAAGCTTTGTAGGGGAGCCTGGGTGGCTTGGTTGGTTAGGTGTCTGACTCTTAGTTTTGACTCAGGTCATGATCTCACGGTTTTGTGAGTTCGAGCCCTGTATCAGGCTGTGCTGGCAGTGCAGAGCCTGCTTGGGATTCGCTTCTCTCCTCTCTCTCTCCATCCCTCCCCCACTCATGCTATCTTTCTCAAAAATAGGTAAACTTAAAAAAATAAAATGAAATAAAACAGCTTTGTAAAGAAACATGGTTGTTATTTCCCTATTACATATTAAATAACATTGGGTCAAAGAACCATCCTAATTTGGAACCAGGAACAAGCACAAATGACCAATTGAGATATCTGCAACAACTATAATGTGAAATTAAAATGTCTGGTTTCTACTGGTGTCAGCCACAGATACCACTATTGCTGCTGTGGCCTACTGCCAGCATTCATAGATGAAAGACATACCAAATTTTAGTAGAGGCTGGGAGAAAAATATACTCTATTTTTCCTTTCTACGTTCCTTTCCAGACTCCTTTGTCTGTGGACCCTGGGTGAAGAAAAAGCATTCTACAAGATACCCTTTTTTTTTCTTCAACAGGAAAATTACCTGCTGGGAGGTGGCACTATTTATATGTGAATATCTCTTGCTAAAAATATGCTTCCTTCTTCTGAACTAAAATATCTCCATAATCTTCACTGCATAAATTTTTTTCTACATGACAGACTTTCATATACTTGATGATAAATCTTTAACCCAGTCTGTTTCTTCTGACTTTATGCCCAGCTCTTTCAAAATCTTCCTTATGGGAGGAAAGGGGAGTTTAATGGGTATAGAGTTTCAGATTTACTTACAAGATCAAAAATTTCTGAAGTTCTGTTTCACAACACTGCGAGCATACCTAACACTACTGAACTGTACACTTACAAATGGTTAAGATGATAAATTTTATGTTGTGTTTTTTACAATAAACAAAAATTTCCCTTATGATTTATGGCTTTTAGTGCTCTCCAACTTCTGGTTACTTTCTTATAAATATGCTTTAGTATTTCTCTGGGATCCAAAATGAAATACGGTGTCTAAGATGTATTCTCTGTCATAGAGTGGGATTACCATTATTCTCATTCTAAAGGATACTCTTCTGTTCTTATGGCCTGGTATTACATTACTTTGAGGTGAAGGTAAAGGTGCTAAAGCCAGGCACAGTGTACAGTGGTTTTATTTTAGATTTACCCCTTAGATCTTTTTCTTCTTTCTTAATGTTTATTTATTTTTGAGACAGAGGGAGACAGAGCATGAGTGGGGTAGGGGCAGAGAAAGAGGGAGAACTAGAATCTGAAGCAGGCTCCAGCCTCTGAGCTGTCAGCACAGAGCCGGACGCGGGGCTCGAACCCACAGACTGCAATATCATGACCTGAGCTGAAATCTGACACCCAACCGGCGCCCCAGGTATATCCCTCAAAACATTAATTTTACTAGATTTAGTCCAACTTTTTTCAAACTATCAGTATGTCTCTTGGCTCTGATTCTGTGATGTCTTATTCAACTAAGCCTCCAAGTTTAGGGTCAACCAGAAACTTAATATATTTGCTTATTTCAGCTTCAATGAAAGTCACTGATGAAAAGAAAAACAAAAAGCGAAATGAGCCTTGCAACAGACCACTGGGAACCTCTTTCTGGTCTGACACACATTTATACCTTTTGGGTATTATAACCTACTGCTGCTCCACTACATAGAACAAAATACTGACAAAGACTTTATTAAGTGTTTTTCTGAAATCTATTTTACATTAACAAATGCCATGAAAGAAATATACACAGAGAAGCACATGAATGTGTTTCTCTATTACTTTCACCAATGTACTGTTGGCTGTTTCCTTCTTTCTATTTTTCTCTTTACTTTTTATTTCGGAGGAGAAACTCACAGGAAATTACAAAAAAAATACATAGGAAGGTCCCATATATCTTTCACAAGCCTTCCCTGGTGTTTAATATCTTGTGTAACTATAACATACCATCAAAATCAAGAAATTGACAGTGGTACAATCCACAGAGCTCATTCTGATTTCACTGTGTGTGTGTGTGTGTGTGTGTGTGTGTGTGCGCGCTCACGCACGTGCACACGTAGTTTTATGTAATTTTATCCACCTATGTAGTTTTGTGTAACATCACACTGAAGGTACAAAGCTGTTTGAAAGAGATTCACAAATACAGAGGACAAAATGGTAGGTGTCAGAATGGAGATGGGTGAGGAGATGAGCACAACAGGTGAAAGAGAACAAGAAGCACAAACTTTTACTTATAAAATAAATGTCACTGGGATATAAAGTACAGCACAGGGAAAACGCACAGTAATAACTGTAGTAATTTTGTATGCTGACAGAGGGTAACCAGACATATTGTGATGAGCATTTCACAATATACATAAATGTGAAATTACTATATGGTATACCTGAAACTGATATACTGTATGTCAACTATACTTCAAAAATAATAAAAAGAAAACAGCTCTAATGTTATACAGCCTCAAATGTTACTGTTATTTAATATACAAAGAAGGATATAATCCTACATATTTGACTTTATGAATTCACAACTATTCTGAGATAGCATCAGTAGGATTCACCAGACTGCCAAAGGAATTTACGACTTGAAAAAAGTATGGCCCATGCCAGAGAGGGAATTCAGGTAAAAGGTGTGTGTTACGTCTGATGACCTTTAAAGTCTCCTCTAATCCTGGATTAGAAAAGCAAGCATAGTTTCGTGGAGCACAGAATGTCTCTTAACTGTCTTCTCCTTAACCAACTTACTCGATTTACAGACGCTCCCCCTCCCTCTGTAAACCGTTCCAATGGATGGGGTGGCTCACGGCATATTCGGGGGCTCCCTGCATACTCGTAGCTAAGGGGCGACACCCGAGTGTCTACTCCACCAGCGGAAGTGGATGGTCACGACGACTCAGATATATCCATGCCCTAAAACTGTGCTATGTTTACTTAATTTAATAAAACTATATAATTAATAAAAAGTGAAATGTGAAAACAGTTATTGTTTTTATGAAAATTAGATTACTTCTGAAAGGTTCAAAATTAAGTTACTGGAAAAAAAAAACTGCTGCTAACCTAAGTGTGGCAGAACAACTGTAGAAGATTAAAGAAAAAATGTAAACACCAGAAAGATTCTATTTTCAGAGAGCTTTACGAGTTATCTTTAAATTCTCTTTCCATTTGAAAGAAACTGCAACCAGAAACCCCAGCACATTATGGATGTGCTCTATACAAAAATGTCACATGACTCCCATCCGCAGACTTTTACAAAAACAAAGTCTTAGTCCTTCATCAAAAGACTGGGCAGTGAATGCGTTTTTAAATATTTTAAGGTAAAATAAAATGTTAAATTATGTATCCTCTTCTACGATCCCATGCTATATAGCTGGCTTTCTCACTGAGCACGTCCTAGTCTGACCACACTGAATAAGAAAATTTCTATTATGCTAATGCCAGAATCAGACAAACATGTAGTAAATATCTGCTGAAACTTAAAAAAAGTTATTTTTAATGTTTATTTATTTTTGAAGGAGAGAGAGACAGCGTGAACAAGGGAGAGGCAGACAGGGAGCGAGGGAGACACAGAATCTGAGGCAGTCTCCAGGCCCTGAGCGGTCAGCACAGAGCCATGAGATCATGACCTGAGCCGAAGTTGGGACATTTAACTGACTGAGCCATCCAGATGCCCCGATGCTGAAATTCTCAAAACGTTAAGATACAGGCCTTGTCTTAACTAGTATTTAGTTTTGAAAGAAGAAATTAGAATTCACTAACAAACATAAAGTATTTCATAGATCTGAGAACAATTCATTAGAGTTCTATTTTCTTCTATACTGTTTTGCTTATACTTAAGTTTTCTGCTCTACAGTAAGGTACCTGATATTGTGGTAAAGAAGAGCAGTATTTTACTATTTTGATTCAAAAATCTTTCCTGTCCTATGTAACAAAATTTATTTCCGTGCTTCTGAAACTCTTTACCTAAGATATCAAGAGAGGAGTAAGTTATAGTCCTAGAGCCAGGGAGATCTGAGGATGTAGCTCAAAGGCCACAAATAAAAAGTTTAAGTTTCAATTACTCATATTTCTTTTTTCTTCTCCCTTTATTTTTTCTTAAGTAATCTCTATGCCCAACATCGGGCTGAACTCCTGACCCTAAGATCAAGAGTCACGCATCTACTGAATGAGCTGGCTAGGTACCCTGAATCTCTCAAACGTATATAAATTCATTATATTCTATGATTTATCTATATTTCTTTAAGTTTAAAAAACTTTTTATTTTACTTTAAATCAATAAAATTCAATATATACTTGACGGGCCCCATTTATTCTGTGGCTTCAAAGACCTCCCTGCATACCACTGTATACTCTTGTAAGAGAAGCTTGGGCTCCATCAATGCAATACAATTTCAATTTCTGGAGAAGTGCTGTAAGGGATTGGGCAATACCATACATGAACCAACAAGGGCAGAGGGAACTCTAACAAGTATGCAAAGAAAGGAGGCAGGAGGCATGGGGGCAAAAGTTAAATCTTGCACTGAGACAGCTGTCTACCTCTACTTAAGTCACATCTAGTATCCATCAAATCCTAAGGCTGAGAACTGCCATTCTTTCTTATAGCTGGGTATTTTATTCTCTGTTGTTGCTCTAGCACTTACACATTGCCTGGCACATTGTAAACATTCTATGAATTTTAAGGATAATATCAGTAGCTAACCCTTATTGCCGGGCACTATTTGAAGTACTTGCCATGTTACAACTCATTTAATCATTACAATATCCCTATGTGAAATCCCTTAACATCCATTTTACAAAAGAGGAAACCAAGGCCCAAAGTTTTAAAGTCATTTGCCCAAAATCACATAGTCAAGAAGTGGTAGAGCTGAGATTCAAACCCAGTCCGTTTAATTCCACTATACTTAATCACTATACTTTTATATATATGCTTATTCAATGAATGTGTAAATACATGCTTTGTTAGGAAATAAAAGCAAACATTTTAAGGCAGAAAACTTTATCTCCTTACAGTGCAGTTTGTTGCTTCGGCTATTGAGTGGTTCTGGTCCATTCACATCTTTGCTCTTTTCATTATCCTCAATGGGTCGAAAATGAGCCAAAGTTCTCATGAATCCACGGAAGTTTACCTGGTCCTCTCTGATTGGGAAATGGAACAAACAGAATACCATGTCAAGCGGGGTAATTCTTTCCTATGTATTCAATATATTGGCAACAGTTTTAGCTAAAGTGGCCTTAATGTCCATTTAACGAGGTCTTTCCCCATATGCATGATTTTTTAGGGTTCATGAAATACCTTTATTAAGAATCAACCCAACCTTGTGAGATAGGTATTATTTTTCCCACGTTATAAATGATTAACCAGACTAAGAGAGGTAACAGAACTCAGCAGGGTCAGAGTCACCTATTGGAATTCCTTGTATCTTTTTTCCCAAAGAGGATTTTAAGTAGCACCAAGAGTACACTATCAGGCAAGCCAGGACTTGAACTCATGCCTTCGAACTTTACAGTGAGCAGCAAATTAGCCATGTCAACCCAATGACTCCCCAGCCACCTCTGATGTTTTCCCTGCAGTCGCATACACCTATACCACGTATCTTAAGGTTAAGGCATATTATGGAAAAGCAGCTTGTAAAATAAATATTTTGTTATAAAAGCAATGAATACATTTTTGGAAATTTGGGGGGAAATAGAAGGAAAAATACCACTCCTAGCTCCGTCAATCAATTTTAATAATCATTAATATATTTCTTCCATTTATTTTTCTATGCTTTTTGGATGATTGTGAACAAACTGTATGCACACACAATTTTCCACCCTACTTTTGTAATCTTTTATACGTTTGCATCAACATAAACACTGTGAAACATTTTAAATGCCTGCAAAGTAACTGTTACTTTATCATGATTTTATTATCCTCTCATAATTGGATATCTTTTTTTCTCCCTCCCATTTCTCATGATTATAATGTTTGGAAGACTTATGTATAAAGCTTTTTTTTTTTTTTTAACTAGCTATCTTAATGATTTGGGAGTTATTTCTTTTTTTTTTTTAATGTTTTATTTACTTTTGATACAGAAAGAGACAGAGCATGAGAGGCAGAGGGTCAGAGAGAGAAGGAGACACAGAACTGGAAGCAGGCTCCAGGCTCTGAGCTAGCTGTCAGCACAGAGCCTGACGTGGGGCTCGAACCCACGAACGTGAGATCTGACCTGAGCCGAAGCCGGAGGCTTAACCAACTGAGCCACCCAGGTGCCCCTGTATAAAGCTTTTCTGGTACTTAAGATTAGAGAAAATCAATCATGTCATAGGCAAATCAGTAACTCTATGAGAAATAATTCTAGGGGTGCCTGAGCCTAAGTCAGGGCTCGACTGAGCATCCAACTTTGGCTCAAGTCATGATATTGCAGTTGAGTTCACACCCTGCACCAGGCTATCTGCTGTCCGTACAGAGCTAGCCTATCCTCGGTCTCCCTCTCTTTGCTCCT
This sequence comes from Suricata suricatta, assembly GCF_006229205.1. Taxonomy (NCBI): domain Eukaryota; kingdom Metazoa; phylum Chordata; class Mammalia; order Carnivora; family Herpestidae; genus Suricata; species Suricata suricatta. Next base: position 81,495,096 of record NC_043708.1, on the reverse strand, counting down.
CCAGCATGCATGCTCTCTCTCAAAAATGAATAAACATTTAAAATAAACTTATACAAAAAGAAATAATTCTGAAACTTGAACGAACAATGCTATTTATTTTATATTTGAGAGGGAGAGAAAGAGAGCGTGCACACACAAGCAAGGGAATGGTAGAGGGAAAGGCAGAGAGAATCTTGAGCAGGTTCCATGCTCAGCAGGGAGCCTGATGCAGGGTTGGTACCCATAATCCTGGGATCATGGCCTGAGCTGAAATCAAGAGTGGAACACTCAACCAACTGAGCCATCCAGTTGCCCCTAATATTCCTTAATTAAAGGAAAAGATCCAATGTGATATGGTTACTTATATAAGGCAGTCATGGAAAGAATAGGTCGTCTGGGTCCTGGGGCTACCTAAAAGCAAATCCCACTCTTTTCCTGCCCCATTGAATAGTTGTCATATGTCAGGTGTCTCAAGTGCAAGACAGAAACAGGCAGATCAGACTCTCTAGGATGGAGTTCAAAAGCTAGCTCATAGGTTGCCTGGGTGGCTCAGTGGGTTAAGCATCCGACTTTGGTTCAGGTAATGATCTCACGGTTCGTGGGTTCAAGCCCCGCATCAGGGGCTCTGTGCTGACAGCTCAGAGCCTGGAGCCTGCTTCAGATTCTGTGTCTCTCTATCTCTCTGCCCCTCCCGTGTTCACACTCTGTCTCTCAAAAATAAATAAAATGTAAAAAAAAATTTTTTTTAAAGCTAGCTCCTGAGCTCACTTTATTCAAAAGAATGACTATTAGTTTTTTTTTATTTTTTTATGTTACATATTTATTTATTTTTTTGAGAGACAGAGAGAGACGGTGGGAGGAGGGAAGGGTCAGAGAGAGAGGGAAATACAGGATCTAAAGACAGGCTCCAGTTTCCAAGCTAGCTGTCAGCACAGAACTTGTCGCAAGGCTCAAACCCATAAACCATGAGATCATGACCTGAGCCGAAGTCAGAGGCTTAACTGACTGAGCCACCCATGCGCCCCGACTGTTAGTTTTTTAAGTTGGATATATATTGCTAATGGAACAGTATGTCATAAAAAACCTAAGATGTGAGAAATCAAGTAATATGGAATAAGATTTGAGTTACATGCCAGGTTAATGAGTACATATATTATTGACACATGACTCAAAGGTAAAAGGAAACTAATACCAATGCTCCATTTTCTTTTTTAAATAATTTTTATTAACGTTTTTATTTATTTTTGAGTTTATTATTTTTATGTTTTTTATTTATTATTATTATTTTTTTTGAGAGACAAAGACAGACAGCAGGAGCAGGGGAGGGTTAGAGAGAGAGGGAGCCACAGGATCTGAAGCAGGGTCCAGGCTCTGAGCTAGCTGTCAGCTAACCCACAAACCATGACCTGAGCCGAAGACGGATGCTTAACTGACTAAGCCACCCAGCCGACCTCCATTTTCAAATCTCATTTAAAAAAAAAAAAAAAAAAATATATATATATATATATATATATATATTCCTCTTGCAAAAGAATAGAGAAGAAACAAAAAACCCAGAAACCAAATCTCTGTATCTTCTTAGAGCAAGAAGCAGAAGCTCAGCTTGTTAAGAGCTCAGGGGTGGAGCCCAGTGTGGGCCTTAACTTCCTCATATGCACCTGCCTACTGGCTCTAGCAGAATGCTGCACAGGATGGAGGCCAATACTGTAGTCCCAACAAAGGTGGTTTGGCCTTATAAAACAGCTTCCCAAGAATCGCTTCTTCAAATAATCAATGGTCATTATGGAACTGTGAAAAAATTGTTGGCAAAATGATTCTACCAGGCTTATTTTTCATTCCAAAATGTTTGGATACAAAGCATAGTTGTGAAAGTTATCTCTGGACAGGGTCAATGCTCTGCACGGGCTGAAGAGGAAGTGGAAAAAGTGCAAGAATTCAGCACAAAACCACACCTGAAACAAACAGGGCAGTTGACGGAGAGAAAAAGGAGAAAATGTAGAGAGGCAGGAGACTCTTCATTGTCAACATGAATCTGAAGAGAGCAGGTTTCAGTTTGATTAGATTCCTGTCTTCACATAAACTAGCTGTTAGTCTTTCCCCTCTGTCACTCAAATTTACTCAAATGTCCAACTTCACTTGCAAATTCCTTTGGTCTCAATTCAGAGTTCTAAAATTTCCTCTCTGCATATTTTATCTGATAGTATCCTCACTGACACTTGGTCTCATTATTAAGAAACTGGCAGCGTGCCTGGGTGGCTCAGTGGTTGAGCATCTGACTTCAGCTCAGGTCATGATCTCATGGTTCGTGGGTTCGAGCCCCGTGTCGGGCTCTGTGCTGACAGCTCAGGGCCTGGAGCCTGTTTCCAATTCTGTGTGTCCCTCTCTCTCTACTCTCCTCTGCGAATGATCTGTCTCTCTCTGTCTCTCAAAAATAAATAAATGTTAAAAAAAAAAAAAACTTAAAAAAAATAGAAGGCCAAGTTAAAAAAAAAAAGAAAGAAACTGGCAACTACTGAACCTGTTAAAGTCCTTTTGGGTCATACAGATAAGTCACAAGGAACCAGGAAGAAATTGTTAAAAGAGATTACTTAAAACTATGTAATAAGCTTTATCCAGAAAAAAGTACCTAATCAGATGGATAAATATTTACCCAGTACTTTGATGGCGGTGTATTAGGTAGTGAAACATATCAAAAGCCATTAGACAAACCTAAATCTATTTGGCAAACTGTGTGTGTGGAGGAGAGGACTGCATCCTTAGCCAATGTTGTAAAAGAAAACTAAAGGCTGTGAAAATGGTCCACATTAAAAGAGACCAAAGAGACATGACAAATGACCCAGACTGGATGGTATACTGGAGTGAGGGGGAAGTGCTATAAAGAATATAAAAATTGGAATATGATTAATCTATTAGGATAAAATAGGCAGTGGGAGAAAAAGGTGAAGATGGTCAAAGGGTACAAACTTCTAGTTATAAGATGAATAAGTTCTGAGGATGTAATGCACAGCATGGTGAGAGTAGGTAACAATATTATATAGTATATTTCAAATTTGCTAATAGAGTAGATTATAAAAGTTCTCTTTACACAGTAACAATGTTATATAGTAACAATGTGAGGTGATAAATGAACTAACCCTACTATGATAATCATTTTTCTTTTTTTTTTTTAAACCATTTTTTTAAATGTTTTATTTATTTTTGATACAGAGAGAGACAGAGCATGAGAGGGGGAGGGGCAGAGAGAGAAGGAGACACAGAACCGGAAGCAGGCTCCAGGCTCTGAGCTGTCAGCACAGAGCCTGACACGGGGCTCGAACCCACGAACGTGAGATCTGACCTGAGCCGAAGTCGGAGGCTTAACCAACTGAGCCACCCAGGCGCCCCTGTAATCATTTTTCATATATACATACATAAAATCACTGTGTATACCTTAAACTTATTCAATGTTATATTTTAAAAAAGCTAGTAAAAAGAATAAAAGACATAGTATTTTATATTAATATTACAGTAGCTGATAGGTGTTATATGTGTAAATTACATGAAATAAGATTTCAAAGACAGTATTAAAGAAGAATATAATGTATTAGTAATTTATTTATTTTTTAATTTTTTTTAATGTTTTATTTATTTTTGATACAGAGAGAGAGACAGAGCATGAGATAGGGAGGGGCAGAGAGAGAGAGGGAGACACAGAACCGGAAACAGGCTCCAGGCCCCAAGTTAGCTGTCAGCACAGAGCCTGACGCGGGGCTTGAACCCACGAACGTGAGATCTGACCTGAGCCGAAGTCAGAGGCTTAACCGACTGAGCCACCCTGGCGCCCCTAGTAATTTAAAAATACTGATCATATATTGAATGATAATGTTTTAAATATACTGGGTAAATAAAGTATATATTGATAAAGTTAATTTAACTTGCTTATTTTTTACTTTGTTTTATGTGGGTACTAGAAAATTTGTAATTACATATGTGATTTGATTATATTTCATTGGCCTGAACTGAGAGAACACATGCAAATGAGGCAAAATGTTAACAATATAACAACGGATAAGTCTGGGAGTTCTTTGTATTATTTTCAATTTTTGCAACTTTTCTATAAATTTGAAATTATTTCCAAATAAAAGTTTTAAACAATTTAGTTTTACATTAAAGATAAACAAGGATTAAAGATAGAAATTTGAAAATAGGCTCATATACCTATTTGAAGTTTAAAATGGGGAGGAGGGTAGAACAGAAGAGATATTCTAGACGTGACTAAGTTAGGGATGCCCAGTATAATCAGGAGGATCACAGTCTATGATGACCCAACCAATATCATTATTCCAGATTAGCCCCGGAAAGGAAGCCCCACAATGACAGGGACTCACCCCTCCGGAAAGAAGGCATTGATGATCCGGTCCCCCAATGGGTTGATGGCAAGTTCTGGAATCCTCTGGAAATCTTCCCGGCTGCCAAGAGAATCACCTTGAGTTAGAGATTATTGCCCCTTAGCAGGAACTCCTTTAGTCATGCAAGAGTACAACTTCGCAAGATCATTGCCTCATGGAATTTACTTCCGTGGCAAATTACACCAAATAACTGCAAAGAATAGCACTTTAGTAGCTGCCAAGTGTTTCTCACACCAACTCAGGAGTGGAAGAAGCCAGATTTGACTATGCCACATTCCAGTGAAGTCAGCACACAAGTTACGTCAATAAACCAAGTGACAAGCAAATACGGAGCTGTCCCTGTAAATCATTCTTTGAACATTACCATTTTGTACTTGGTTATTAAGCGTGGAGAGTGAACAGCAACGCAAAGTATCAAACACCACAGAGTCTGTGTGTGGTAGCAAAAATTCCGTATCCTCGGTGAGATCTACAGCATCTATGAAAGGGAAGGAATTCTTAGGCAATGTCCAAGGAAAGTATAAAATGTGACAACTGATTTTCATACTTCCTTGATCCAGTTCTGGCTCTTCCTCCGTTGTCTCCTACAGACTCAGAACTAAAGAAGTATTTAAGCTTCGGACCTGGCAAGGGCAATCATCTTCTCACAACTTGGAAGTTACACTGAAGTGAAATATTATTAGCCGCCATTCACTGTATACACATCATGTGCCACTCTATTTACACACATTATCTCCTTTCTTCAAGCCAACATTTTATCTGTACCCTTTTAGAGTTGAGGAAATTGAGAGTCAGCGAGATAAAGTAACTTGCCCAGTGCTACCAAGCTAGTAAGTGGCAGAACTAAGATATAAATCTAAGTCCCTATGTCAAAACATATGCTTTCTCTCAAAAAAACAAACAACAAACCACCAAACTTATTTCCCATATTAAACTTTCTGAAAGAAACACGCTCTCCCCCAAAATGTTCAGTAAGTATTTTCTAAAAACTTCTTAGTTGATATTGTGTGCCAAGAACATAAAGCTGTCTAGAACATATCTGTGCTGTTTTTCTCAAAAATATGAATGTCATGAAGGACAGAGAAAGGCAGAAGATTGTTCCAGATCACAGGGGACTAAAGAGATATATAACTGAACTCAATGCATGATTCTGAACTAGGAAAAACATTACTATGAAGAACATTACTAAACCAATGGGTAAAAATGGAACACAGGCAATAAAGAATACCGAATTACAGAATAGTACTATATCAAAATGCTAAATTTCTTGACTTTGACACAAGTATGTTCTTACAATAGGAAATATATACTAAAGTATGTAGCAAAATGTTAACCGGTCAATCTGGCTATCAGGTATGTGAAAATTCTTTGCATTATTCTTAGAACTTTCCTGTAAGTTTAAAATTATTTCCAGATAATGGGGCAACTGGGTGGTTCAGCCAGTTAAGCATCTGACTTTAGCTCAGGTCATGATCTTGCAGAGCATGAATTCGAGCCCTGTGTCAGGTTCTGTGCTGATAGCTCAGAGCCTAGAGCCTGATTTGGATTCTGTGTCTTCCTCTCTCTCTGCCTCTAACCCATTCGCATTCTGTTTCTGTCTCTCTCAAAAATAAACATTAAAAATAATAAATAAAATAAAATTATTTCCAGATAAAAAGAAAAAGGAAGAAAACGAAAAATACAAACTTGAATAAACCTGATTCTTGCCTTCAAGATGTTTACTAACAGAAGAGAGAGATCTTACCCTCTACTGCTTTGTACTAAGTGCTATTGAAATGTCACTATTTTATCCAGGACTCTTCAATACTCTTGTTCCTCTTAGAGTGGCTTAAATTTAAATGGTGCTGAATTAATTCAAGAAGCTCATCTCCAGCACATCTGGCGGTGACACAGGTAGAAAGTGACCCAAGGAACTGAGCACAAAGCTCTGGAACAATAACTCTGGATTCTAACCCCCCCCACTTTTTTTAAAGTTTACTTATTTTGAGAAAGAGAGAGAGAGAGCGAGCACATGCGGGTCCCAGAGAAGAGGTAGAGAATCCTAAGCAGGCTCCACGCTGTCAGCACAGAGCCTGAAGTGGGGCTCAATCCCATGAACCAAGAGATCATGACTTGAGCCAAGATCAAGGGTAGGACACTTAACCAACTGAGTCACCTAGGGACCCCTGGCTTCTAATTTTCCTTGATTCCTTAGGGTAATAATTTTTTATATCAATGAATGAACCAGAACCATGAGTTCACAAGATAACTAGGTTGCTTAAGATGATAAAAGATAAAGGAAATTTCTGAGGTCTTGTTTATTTAATTCAACAAATGTACTAAGCTCTTATTACATAATTTGTTCCCTAATACAAAGTCCACATTATTACCAAAAGTGGTTCCTCTTCTTTGACACAGGTTAAGAAACAATAACTACTCCCTTTTAAATGAAGATTAAGACTCATTTGAATTGCATAGCCACATACCTCAGTTTAATGTCTAACAAGCTAAAGTAATTTTAGCTGAGAAAAGGCACAGTTTAAATACCAGGTCTAGTATCAGGTGGAGAGTACACAACCTAGCCTGAACTTCAGTCTCAAAGAGGATCTAGTCTTGGACTTCCAATGTCAATAAGACTTAAACCGGTCCTTTGACACTTTTATTTTTTAATTCTACTCTTGGAATTTAGGTTATATATGCAGTGCAGTTCTATAAGACCCAGAGGAATACTGTTGATAGTATCAAAATTAAAATGAAAGAATAGAAAACAATCATTGTAACCATTCAACAATACACAGTTTATTTTTATTAGCTGTTCTATAGTAGAATGGAGATAAAGGCAATTTCTCTAAAAACTTCTTAAATTTCTCCACTAACACAAACTTAATAGAGAAGAATATATCTTCTAAGCAGCACACATCTCACATGTAAGATTTTGTTCAAAATCTGTGTGTACTCATAAAAAAGGATACCGATATTATAGTCTATCTCATACCTAGGAAAATCTTCCTCAAAGACATTTTAAGAAAAGATATATATTTTAAAACATTTTTAATGTTAATTTATTTTTGAGAGAGAGCGAGCAGAAGAGGGGCAGACAGAGAGACACAGAATCTGAAGCAGGCTCCAGGCTCTGAGCTGACAGCACAGAGCCTGATGTGGGGCTTGAACCCACAGAACTGCAAGGTCATTCAGGTGAACTGAAGCTGGACACTTAATAGAATAAGCCACCCAGGAGCCCCAGATATATATACATATATTTATTTATTTATATTTATATATATATATATTAATGTTTATTTTTGAGAGAGAGTGTGAGCAGGAGAGGGACACAGAGAGAAGTGGGGACAGATGATCTGAAGTGGGCTCTGCATTGACAGCAGTGAGCCTGATGCAGGGCTTGAACTCAAAAACCATGAGATCATGACCTGAGTTGAAGTCAGACACTCAACCATCTGAGGCACCCAGGTGCCCCAAGAAAATTAGTAAAGTGTTTATATTTCAGGACCCTGGGTCAATGCTTAGATGACTTATACATAATGAGGTCATTATTTTTTTTTAATGTTTTTTTATTTATTTTTGAGAGACAGACAGAGATAGTGCATTAGGGGAGGGTCAGAGAGAGAGGGAGACACAGAATTGGAAGCAGGCTCCAGGCTCTGAGCTAGCTGTCAGCACAGAGCCTGACGCGGGCCCGAACCCACAAACTGTGAGATCATGACCTGAGCCGAAGCCAGACACTTAACCGACTGAGCCACCAGGTGCCCCATAATGAGGTCATTAAAATCTGTTACTAGGACACACTTGTGGGAGCATATTAAGAAAATTCAAAGTGTTCCGTATTTAAGTGATATAGAAATAAACAAATTATTTAACATAGAAATAATTCCCATTATTTAAAGCATGTAATTAATATTTCAGCCTATTTTTTTAGTAATCTCTATACTCACAATCCCAAGATCAAGAGTTGCATGCTCTTTGAACTGAGCTGCCAGGTACCCCTATTTAATTAAAATTTTAAATTAAATTGGTAATATAATTTTGTTGTTGTCATCTTGATAACAGAATTATTTTCTTTTTTTTAATGTTTTATTTATTTTATTTTTTTATATTTATCTATTTTGAGAGAGAATGTGCACGAACTGGGGAAGGGCAGTGACAGGGAGAGACAGAATTGCAAATGGGCCCTGCACCATCAGCTCAGAGCCAGATGTGGGGCTCAAAGTCACAAACTGTAAGATCATGACCTGAGCTGAGCCCAATAGTCAGACACTCAATCGAGTGCAACACTCAGGCTTCCCATAATAGAATTACTTTCATGTAAAGAAAGTGTCAATAAGTGCCAGTTGCTAGTTGTTCCAGTATTCCATGGCCAGACCCGCTAATCTGCAAGGCTGCATGTGACTTTTGGTCGAATATGGTGGGCACACACACATTTACTTTCTCTCATTCTCTAAAACCCCCTGAAATGTCAGCAGAAACATCCACATTGTCGTTGGAATATGTCTGTGACATAAATAATCAGGGTAGGAGGAGTATGCTAGTAACCACAGGACTGTGACAAATTCTAGAAGTCAAAATATAAGTGCAGATGTAGTGACAAGTGAGAGGAGGGCGTAGGAAAATGCTGCAGCACAGCTGGGAGCCATTCTGCCCTGCAGAATCTCAGCAAGGCACCACACTCAGGGCTGCCTGGTAAGGGAAGCCACATTAAAAGTAATTAATTACAGGGACTTTTAAAGAACAGGCCAGCTGCCCAATGCTACCAATGCCAATCCTAAGAATATAAAATCATTTGTCCCCAGGACAGAAATGGAGATCTGTTATGGAAAGAAACAAAAAGAACTATGTGGGCAGTGCTGCAATCAAATATGAGAGGTTGGCTTCCAAGGAACACAGTCCTTTCATGTGAGGAAGGAGGGGGGGTGTCACGAATCTGTCCCCTTGCTCCTTGACCACATCCTCTAAAGTGAGGTCTGCCAACTGGCCCTGCTCAGAGAACAGAGGGCTTGAAGTCTGCCCTTCCATCCAGGGAAAGACCTGTGGTGAGAACAACCACAAACAAACCCATGCAGATTTTCTACAGTAATCCATGCAGGCTTCTTCATAAATATGTATGGACAACCAAAGCTCACCCAATATTTTGGGGAAATTAATTGCACAAAAGAGTAGGATCAAGACGAATACAGATAACAATAATTCAGGGAACACAAGAAAGTTCTAAAAGATTCTAATAAGTAACCCAGCAGACATTTGGTAAGTTTTTGCATCTATAAAGCAAAAATAAGCTACCATGATAGAACAGAGGTCAGAGAAAACAGAGGTCCTTGGAAGTTAAAAATAATCTTGCGGACTAATAAGAAAGTTCATGAAAAAGACTGAAAAATAAATTCAAGGATTTCTTTCAGAAAGCAAAGCAAAAGTGAAAAAGCCAGGAAATATGAGAAAAGTTGAGTCTTGGTGGTCCAGTAAAGATCAAAAAAGAAAAGAGAGGGGAAGAAATAATAAAGGAAATAAAAGAAGAAAACTTTCCAGCTAATGGATGTATTTTGAGATTGAAAAGGTTCGGCTAACACTGAGCTGTGAATAATGAAAAATAACCCTTTGTTCAAGTTTCAGAACATCAAAAAGGAGATATTTGAAGGTTTCAGTAAGGAAAACGAAGGTTATCCGCTAAAAGAGTGAGAATGAGACGAGCATCACAGTTGTCATCTGTCAGACCCACTGAAATAACCAATGCCAGTGTGGACAAAGCGAGTGCTTGTCTCAGACACTGAAATCATCTGTCCTCTGGATAAAGTCAAATAAGAAAATGAACCTCAAAAGGCACTCTGTGTTTAAGCAGATAAATGGCTACCATTCAGGACACAATCTCCTAAAATCTACAGATATTCTTTTTTTTTTTTTTTTAAGTGATATGTAACAACACAGCCAACAAGCAATTCCCAGTAATAACTTCCTTACAGAGTTTAGGTAGTTTGTACTATCCCCGTAGACAACCTTAGCTGCATGATTTAATATCCAGGAATATTTTTCATCATGGGATTATTCGAGAAAAAGTATTATATGACAAAGAGTCAATATTAAAATTGCATAAAACAGGCTATTTTTCAAGTAAACTTTAGCCAAAGTATAACATACCTACAGAAAAGAGCACAAATCACAAGTATTTGGCATGATGAATTTTTACCAAGTGAAGATTATAACCAGCACCCCAAATCACAAAACAGATTATGATCTGTACCCAAACACCTCTTTCATTATCCTTTGGTTTCCACCTGCTCCCCTCCACAAAGGGTAATCACTATTCTGACTTCTAATACCATAGATTAGATCAATACAGAAAATACTTTTATTATTTTTTAATAGTCTTTTTTACATTTTATTTATTTTTGAGAGACAGAGAGAGACAGAGCTTGAACAGGGGAGGGGCAGAAAGAGAAAGAGAAACAGAATCTGAAGCAGGCTCCAGGCTCTGAGCTAGCGGTCAGCACAGAGCCCGACGTGGGGCTTGAACCCAGAAACTGTGAGATCATGACCTGGGTCAAAGTCAGATGTTCAACCGACTGAGCCACCCAGGAGACCTCAATACAGAAAATATTTAAACAAGAGAAATCATCTTTGTATTCAGGTGCTGACCAGGCTCTCATCTTGACTCAACCTAAAAAGGACCACTTCAAGACCTCTTACAGGACAATTTCAACAGCAGTGGTAGCAACATTTGACCCAAAATAACAGCCTCTGAGGAAAATAATATTTGTGAGGTTATGGAATATTTTTATAGTCCATGAAATACCCATCTGAAAGATGATACATTTAAAAAGAAAGACTACAGAAAAATTCTAAAAATCAATTTGGTAAATACAGTTTACAATATTCACTTCTTGAAGAGACCCGATTCACTTGAGCATATTAAAAATGCCAGGAAAACCCATAAAAGAGAAGCCTGGTAAACCTTGTTTCCCAAGCTTTGCACAGTTTATTTATTTATTTAAAAAAATTTTTTTTACATTTATTCATTAACTGAGAGAGAGTCAGAGTGTGAGCAGGGGAGGGGCAGAGAGAGAGGGAGACACAGAACCAAAGCAAGCTCTTGGCTCTGAGGTGTCAGCACAGAGCCCCAAGGAGGGCTCGAACTCGCAAACTGCAAGATCATGACCTAAGCTGAAGTCAAATGCTAAAAGAAGTGAGCCACCCGGGCACCCCATATTTATTAATTCTTTTGAATGTTTATTTAGTTTTGAGAGAGAGAGAGCACGAGGGAGCAGGAATGGGGAGAGTAGAAAGAAAGGGAGACACAGAATCTGAAGCAAGCTCTAGGCCCTGAGCTATCAGCACCGAGCCCAATGTGGGGCTTGAACCCACAAACCATGAGATCATGACCTGAGCTGAAGTCAGACACTTCGAAGTTGGACTAACTGAATCACACAAGCACCTCAAGCTTTGCACAATTTCGTCAATAAGTTTTTTCTACTTTTTATACAACACCTATTGGTAGACCAAGGAACTGGTATTCTATAAAACATACTTTGGGACAAATCTCCGAAAGCACTTTGCAGAAGCTCCATTCCTAATCAAAGCCTTCCAAAGTATCTGCTTTATGTTTCTGCTGGGACCGACACTACAAAAGAATACAAATGCTGTGGATGGTACATGGTACAGCTTCTCTGTTGAATTTGGCTTCAGGTCCCAGACATGGAGCATCATGGAAGAGGAACGTAAAGAAAATGTAGAAAGGAAAATAGTTTTGCTAAAAGCCTTCTTAAGAAGGTAGATCCTAAAGCAGAGGCAGCGGGGGAAGATGGCGGCGGCCGTTCCACGGCGGGACTGGACCGTAGAGCAGCTGCGCAGCGAGCAGCTACCTAAGAAGGACATTATCAAGTTTCTACAGGACCACGGTTCAGATTCGTTTCTTGCAGAACATAAGTTATTAGGAAACATTAAAAATGTGGCCAAGACAGCTAACAAGGACCATTTGGTTACAGCCTATAACCATCTTTTTGAAAGTAAGCGTTTCAAGGGTACTGAAAGTGTACGTAAAGTGTCTGAGCAGGTGAAAAACGTGAAGCTTAATGAAGATAAACCCAAAGAAACCAAGTCTGAAGAGACTCTGGATGAAGGTCCACCAAAATATGTAAAATCTATTCTTAAGAAAGGAGATAAAACCAACTTTCCCAAAAAGGGAGATGTTGTTCACTGCTGGTATACAGGAACACTACAGGACGGGACTGTTTTTGATACTAATATTCAAACAAGTTCAAAGAAGAAGAAAAATGCCAAGCCTTTAAGTTTTAAGGTTGGAATAGGCAAAGTTATCAGAGGATGGGATGAGGCACTCTTGACCATGAGTAAAGGAGAAAAGGCTAGACTAGAAATTGAACCAGAATGGGCTTATGGAAAGAAAGGACAGCCTGATGCCAAAGTTCCACCAAAGGCAAAACTCATTTTTGAAGTGGAATTAGTGGATATTGACTGAAATAGCAATGATTCTGATACAGACATCAGCAACAATAAAACATGGCCTTGAAGAAACTTACGTAACTAATTAGGGCTGGTTACTATTGTAACGGAAGACTCAACTGGAAAATTCAAGTAGGCAGATATTGTTTACCCCGGCCCTCACTTTTTAATGTATGTAATCCATTATAATTCCTTAAAGTTTGAAATATTTTACTACAGCTGTCTGTATAAAATACTGGTTAAGGAGAACTTTCCTTTTACCTCATGTTGTAAACTAAAGGGCTCAATAAAATGTATTCAGTGTCTCGATTTAAAAAAAAAAAAAAAGGTAGATCCTATTCCAGGGAACAAAAGATTGGTCACTTCTATTTAAATGGCTGAGTACCCTGATGGGTTCTGGATTGAGCTGGATTTGGCAGTAAAGGCTAGAAAGAACTAAATCACACTGTACTATAGAAGATTTTAGAGTCCAGCAGATATTCTCTAGACGGCAGGGAGTAGAAGAGAAGATGGGCTGGGAAGAGGGGAGACAATCTAAGGGATGGCCAGAGGCAGAGACCGCTGTGTCAGGTAGCATAGCCAGGGCAAAACCCCTGGGAGTAGGTGAGTCCAACAAAATGATTTACATATAACATGCTACTGATTTACTGTGTAGTACAATAGGGTAATGTCCTCTTACACTCAGGTAGCTTGGGCTAATCCTGTATTTTAATTCATACTAACTGGAGATCAAAGCACAAATTTACAACCTAGGGCTTTGTAAAGCTGAGTACAAAAAATCATTTAGATCCAAGTTACTAAAAAATAAAAAAATATCTCATCACTTTCTACCACCTTTTCCTCAACCAATAATGTATTGAAACCAGCAGTGAGAACAGTTCCCAGCACAACACAGATAGTTAATAACTATTAAATGAGTAAATCAGTTTACTGGCTTTCCATAGAGTACGAAATGGCATTTTAGCAATTGAGCAAATCTTACCAAGATTTTAATGAGTAGGTAACACTAGCTGACACCTGCAAAGTTCTCACCCTAAGAAGACACAGCTCCTTTTATAAAAGCCTGTCCACTGTTTTCCAGCAAATAATGAAAATGATCAAAACACACACCAACATTTACAGACCACTTAGTTTCCACAAAGAAAAGGACTCAAAATGAATGTGAATTCTAGAACTTTACGTAGTGGTTAAATCTGAATTTATGTTGAAGATGTAATTCCAAACTCAAGCAAATTATTCAAGTATTAAAACTGAAAGAAAAAAAGGTTTTCTAGTCTAATTTCCTGTTTTTTAAAAATATGTATATATATTTAAAGTTTATTTATTTATTTATTTTTGAGAGTGTGGGGGAGGGAGGAAGAGAGAGAGAGAGAGAATGAGAATGAATCCCTAACAGGCTCCAAGCTATTGGCGTAGAGAGCCTGATGCAGGGCTCAAAACCATGAATCATGAGACCATGACCCAAACCAAAACCAGGAGTTGGATGCCCAACTGAGTGAGCAACGCAGTCCCCACTGAACTTTTTCAAGTACAAATTTACATAGTCTCTTCAACCAGTGGTGCTAGGATAAATAGACATCCACATGCAAAAAACTAATGTTTGACTCTTACTTCACACACACACACACACACACACACACACACACACACCTCAAAATGAATCAAAGACTTAAATAGAAGAGCAAAAGTATACAACTCCTAGAAAAAAACACAGAGGTAAATCTTGATGACCTTGGATTTAGCAACGGTATCTTAGATAGGATTCCAAAAGTACATGGACCAAAAAAGAAATTAGATAATAAGGCGAAGGACTTGAAAAAGCATTTGTCCAAAGGAGATACATAAATAGGGAGGGGGGGGATGGGCAAAATGGGTGATGGGCATTACAGAGGGTACTTGACAGAATAAGCACTGTGTGTTATATGTGAGGGACGAATCACTGGCTTCTGTTCCTGAAACCAATACGTTGTATGTTAACTAACTTGAATTTTAATGAATGAATTAATTAAATAACATCAACCATGAAAAAAAAAGCTCACTATCAATAGCCAGCAGGGAAATGCAAATCAAAACCACAAGGATATACCATTTGCACCCACCAGGATATTTAGACTCAAAAGACAGATTGTAAGTTTCGATAAGGATGTGGAGAAGTTTGAACACTCAATAATACACTGCAGGTGGAAATGTAAAACAATGTAGCCTCTGTGGAAAACAATTTGGTGTTCTTCAACAAATTAAGCACAGGGGCACCTGGGTGGCTCAGTCGGTTAAGCATCCGGAGCCCGGAGCCTGCTTCGGATTCTATATCTCCCTCTCTCTTTGACCCTCCCCTGCTCGCACTGTCTCTCTCTGTCTCTCAAAAATAAATAAAAAACATAAAAAATAAATAAATGAATTAATTAAGCACAAAATTACCATATGACCCGGTGTTCATCAATAAATTAAGCACAAAATTACCACATGACCCACAATATTACTCCTAGGTGCAAACTCAATGAGAATTAAAATATATGTTCACATAATATATTCACAGCACTATTCATAATAGTCAAATGGTGTGAAAAAACCCAAATGTCCATCAACTTATCAATGGATAAACAAAATGTGATATGTGCATATAATGGAATATTGCTCAGCCATAAAAAGAATGAAGTACCAATACATGCTCTATTATTTAACCTTGAAAACACCATGTTAAATGCAAGAAGCCAGTCACAGAAAGCCACATACTGTATGAGTCCATTTATATGAAATGTCTAGAGAAAGAAAAACAGTAGATTAGTGGTTGCCCGTGTAATAGAAAGTGACTGGTTAGGGGTACCTGGGTGGCTCACTTGGTTAAGCAATTGAATTTGGCTTATGTCACGATCTCATGGTTCAAGGGTTCAAGCTCCCTGTCAGGATCTGTGCTGACAGCTCAGAGCCTGGAGCCTCCTTCGGGTTCTGTGTCTCCCTCCCTCACTGCCCCTCCCCTGCTCGTGCTCTGTCTTCCTCTCTCAGTCTCTCTCAAAAATAAACATTAAAAAGAAAAAAGAAAAAAAGAAAGAAAGTGACTGCTAAATGGGCGTAAGATTTCCATTTGAGGTGATGAAAATGTTCTGGAACTAGATAGTAGTAATGGTCATATAACATTATGAATCCACCTAATACCACTGAATTGTACAATTTAAAATGGTAAATTTTATATTATGTGTATTTGCCTCAATAAAAAAATAAAAAAAGAAGGAAAAGCACCCAGTGTGGTCATTGCACATGGTAGGTATTTTACAGTTGTTGACTTTAATGACTATAAAGCATGGTTTGAGTAAATCCCAGCTTCTAGTGATTTTGCCCTGCACAAACATGGCTCTGTGGATTTGCCAGAATTCTCTAGCTATTCGCCCCAAGGATTATGTACAAAGGTTTAAGCAATTATATTTCTTCCCCCTTTATACTGCAACTTACAATTGTGTTAGGAGTCTTCTAAAGAAGTCTCAAACTACTATTTGCTTCCTGTCAGCCACTAGAAAAGCTACTAGCTTTTGGTTAGTCAAAGCCACACTTGCTACTGAGAGTTAGGTTGGGAGGTAATGGTAACGAGATATTTCACTGGACCATGATAAGACGATTACAAATATGAAGTGGGACAACACCACATTACTCTGAAATCATATACTTGACTCTAGACAGGAATTTCTCAACTTGGGCATGTTTGATATTTAGGAAGATAATTTTTTGTCATGGGAGGGCCTGTCCTGTCTGTTGTAGGCCATTTAACAGCCATTCCTGGCCTCTATTAAACCAGACATCAACAGCATGCTGTAGTCATGACAATCAGAAATGTCTCCAGTGGGGCATCTGGGTGGCTCAGCTGGTTAAGCATCCGGCTTTGGCTCAGGTCATGATCTCATGGTTTGTGACTTTGAGCCCCACATTGGGCTCTGTGCTGACAGGTCGGAGCCTGGATCCTGCTTCAGATTCTGTGTCTTCCTCTCTCTGTTCTTCCCCTGCCAACACTCTGTCTCTCTCTGTCTCTCAAAAATAAACAAAAATTTTAAAAATTAAAAAAAAAAAAAAAGGTCTCAAGATGTTTTGTCACCCAGTGGCAAAAGACCCCTCAGCTGAGAACCAACGCTCTAAAACAATTTTTTTTAATGTTTATCCATTTTAGACAGAGAGAACGAGAGACAGAGACAGAGCATAAGCGGGGAAGGGGCAGAGGGGGAGGGGGAGAGAGAGAGAGAGAGAGAGAGAGAGAGAGAGAGAGCGAGCGCGAGAGCGAGCAGGACACAGAATTCAAAGCAAGCTCCAGGCTCTGAGCTGTCAGCACAGAGCCCAACGCAGGGCTTGAACTCATGAACTGTGAGATCATGACCTGAGCAAAAGTCAGATGCCTAACACAGTGAGACACCCAGGAGCCCTGAGAACCACTGCCTAGACTAAAACATTGAAGATCTTATCTAACATTAATATATATAAAGTGATATACCCTAGGATTGTTAAATTGGATTGGGAATTGAGAAGAAAGGACAAAACAATCTAGACCATCTAGGTGGTTCCTAGGAGCAGAACTAGGGTGGGTAGCCCAAACCAAGGCGAGTTAAGAGTAAAACATAAAACAGCAAGCATCTAGTGATAAATGTAAGCCATTGTTCTGTTTATGTAACTCCCTCGTGAATCAATAGTGCTCAAAGACAGTGAAGAACTGGTCCCTCCAGTCTGCACTCTGGATGCCTATTACCTTTGCCCTGTTTAGACATCGCCCCGAAAATAAAGAGCAAGTAAAGACGGAACTGCCTACCTGAGAGTCCCGTTCTCTCCTTTGTCCAGGCTGGTGAATCGGCTGTAGAGGCGGGTGATCTGACTGTGGGAAACTAAAGAAGACAAAATGAGTCTTAATTGGAGAAGTCACCCTCCACTCAAATTCAACTTGAGTGTGGACTTTCAGAAGCCAATTGCCTTTCTGGTTCTAGTGCACCAACCATATACTTTAAAGAGAGTAAAATGGGGAGATGTCTCAACTGTAACTCATTTCTAGCATCAAAACAGAAATTTTAAAAGTTAACATAAGAAAGGAGTTAGAAAGTACATAAATCAAGAGCAAAATGGACTCTCAGGAATTAAGTCCGGACTTCAATTGGACTATATATTAAATGTCAGGCGGTTAAGATTTAACAAAACAAAGCCAAATTTAGTTTAAAAGGAAACTGTGGGGTGCCTGGGTGGCTTGGTTGATTTCTGCTCAAATCATGATCTCATGGTGGTGAGACCAAGCCTTGTGTTGGGCTCTGCGCTGAGAGCCTGGAGCCTGCTTGGGATTCTAAGATAAAACAAAAAGAACAACAACAACAAAAAAAGAAATTGTGAAACTTTCATCTTTCAACCTGACTCAGAGACTATGAAAACACATGGTTTATTAAAAACACATATGTATTAATCGGTAATTTGTACTGAATTAAAGCCTTGGGCAGATTGTTGGTTTTTTTTTTTTTTTAGTTTTTTAGATTTTATTTTTAAATAATCTCAGCACCCAACGTGAGGCTTGAACTCATAACCCCAAGATCAAGAGTTGCTGCTCCACTGACTGTGCCTGCTGGGCACCCTGGGGCAGGATCCATTTTAAAAATCTGGTTTGTTCCAGCACAAAGCATTAGCGGCTTTCTTTTCCCTCAGGACTAACATTTAGGTAAAAGACCACAGGGTCAGGTCAGCCTCTTTTCTGTGATTGCAAAAACTCCACTGAGTTTCCAGTAAAGGAATGGGCTTTGAGAAAGCAAATTAGGCAATCTGTAAAAAGGTCAGGTTGTCATCAGATGATATCTACAAGGAAGCTATATTGCTCCTCGTTTTGTAACTCAAGCATGAGCTGGCAATTAAAATGACGTAATAACTGCAGGTTCACAACAAGAATTTGAAAACACAAATGGGAATTTCTGGGAAACAGTTTAGTTTCCTGGCTGATGGGAGGTAGCAGGGAAAAAAAGGAGAGTTATCAAAGGAGAAAAGACAAGAGCCCAAAAGGGTGTGGTAAGTGTGGACTTTGTCCTAGGCTGTGCTTTCAGGGGTTTAAAGGGGTGACTGGAGACGTTCTGATAGTGGTCCTCCTCCCCCAGCTCAACAAAGTCTACTTGCAGTTTTAGGAACAATGGGACAAAGTAAACCGGGGCACAGCGGGAGAAGCAGGAAGTGAGAGGCCTAGAGCTAGGATGAGAGGACACACCAGGGGCAGCTTGAATTCTTCGGCATCAGGTTTCACCCCAAGCTGGGCTCTTGAGTACGAGCTCTCCAAAGAGAGCCCAGAAAGAGACAGAATCAATCGAAGACAGCACAGAGCCAGCAGAGGTCCAGGCACTGGGGAAGCGGCAACGGACCCACTGCCAGCCATTCTCTCTGCTGAGGGTCAGGCTGACACACTGATTCCATTTGTGGCACCACCGTCTACCCATGAGGGGTGAGCAAAAGGGGCTCCAGGCATCCCGGAGAGGCAAGTGCTTGGCAAAGTGTCCGGCACAGGGTAAGCACTCTGGATTGGCCAGTATCATCATCATCTTCACATCATGAACTTGACCTGCTTACCTGGGCTCTGGCCACGGACCTCAGAGGCTGCTCTAGAACTCAAGTTCCCTTTAAGTTTAACAAAAATAAATCTGCTGAGGAAAAACTAACTTTCCTCAAGGATTTTTTTGAAAGAACAAAACTTGTTCACTATCGCGACACCACTGTTTTCATTTCTTTATATACCACCTATCATCAGCCACTTGTAATAGCTTTTCATTTATTAAGTCATAATTTTTTATTGCTTTGGAGTCCTTTTTAAGAATTGTGGAATATTTAGTCCACTGGATCAGTTTTTAGTACTTAGAGTACTATATATTTCAGATTCCTTTAACAAGGAGAATATTCAATTTTATTTCTTTTTATACACTTTTTTTAAAAACATTTTATTTTTGAGTAATCTCTATACCCAACATGTGTCTCAAACTCACAACCCCAAGATCAAAAGTCACATGCTATTCAGACTGGGCCAGCCAGGTACCCGTTTTTCATTTGAAAAAAGAATCCTCGCACATGATCATAAAAATGCAAAGAGCACACAATGAAAAGTCTCCGTTCTAACAACCGAGTTCCCCAGTCTCCCTTGCCAGAAGCAAACACTATTACCAGTTTTTGGTAAATCCTTCTAGAAATTCCATGTATGTATATATAAGTATGTATAGCTATTAATACAGTTTTATTTATTTAAAAAATTTTTTTAATGTTTGTTTATTTTTGAGAGACAAAGACAGCATGAGAGGGGGAGGGGCAGAGAGAGAGGGAGACACAGAATCCAAAGCAGGCTCCAGGCTCTGGGCTGGTGGCACAGAGCTTGATGTGAGGCCTGAAGCCACAAACCGTGAGATCATGACCTGAGCCAAAGGCAGATGCTTAACCAACTGAGCCACCCGGGCACCCCTAATAACACAATTTTAAAACTGGCAGGAATGTTGTCATCTAGTCTAACCCCTTCTCCAAACAAATGAGCTATCAGACATCTCAAAGAAATGGGCATTGAAATCTTTTAAAATAGGAATTTGAGGGGCAGGTGGGTGGCTACCTCAGTTAAGCATCTGACTTCAGCCCAGGTCATGATCTCATGGTTTATGGGTTCAAGCCCCAAGTAGGGCTCTCTGTTGACAGTTCAGATCCTAGAGCCTGCTTTGGATTCTGTGTCTGTCTGTCGGTCTCTGTCTCTCTCCCTCTCTCTGCCCCTTTCCTGCTGGCACTCTCTCTCTCTCTCTCAAAAATAACTAAACAGGGACGCCCGGGTGGCTCAGTCGGTTAAGCCTCTGACTTCGGCTCAGGTCAGATCTCACGTTCGTGGGTTCGAGCCCCGCGTCAGGCTCTGTGCTGACAGCTAGCTCAGAGCCTGGAGCTGCTTCCTGTTCTGTGTCTCCTTCTCTCTCTGCCCCTTCCCCTCTCATGCTCTGTCTCTCTCTGTGTCAAAAATAAATAAAAACATTAAAAAAAAAAATAAAATAACTAAACATTAAAAAATAACTATGACTTTGAAAACTCCCTTAGTAAATACTGGTATGGTATTGCATCCCATATTTCAGAAAAAAAGATCAGCTTATGGCTGGTTTCCTTAAAAATACAGAAAGCTTCACTAGTTTTCATCAACCATACAACTGTTCTATTCCTGAAGGAATGGAGCTATACAGAAATCAGTGGAGAAATGAACAACCAAATGTCAACTTTTAACACAACTCAATATAGTCAGATCTCAATCTGTTTCCTAAACTTTAGAACTAACGTTTATTAACAAGTAGAACAACAGGAAGAGGAGGAAGAAGGGGAGGAGGTGGGAAGATAGCAAGCTTTAATTTAGGTGCTGAATCCATCATGACACAGAACATAAAGCATCTCCAAAGTGTAGAGCTCAGAGCAACTTCAAGGAGTAGAAAAGTATTGGAACTGCCACAACGGAAGGCATGACAAGTTTCCAGGAAACTATTATCAACAGAAGACACTAGGCTAACAGGTCGGGTGCCCCAAACCTGCACCAATTTTTGGTAACCCAAAGGAAGTCTATGGAGTTGACCTCTCAGAAAAGGTGTACATGGTCATGCCTTGAATGAAGCCATATTTTTCTCCACTAATGGGCATTATTTTATATTGTTGAAAGATTACATGAAAGACCCTGCCAATCTTCCTGACTACAAACCTCTCTATCATCACTGCCTTACGCTTAAAGTAGGAAGGCATTTCAGAGAAGGGCCAAGCACTACCCAGGAGAGACAGAGGGAAGAATAAAATGAAAACGGGATAAATAGTTATTTCTCCCTTGCCTTTATACTAATTGTAATGCAAAAGAACAGACTGATAACCTAGGTAAACATTCTAGTGCAACTAAAGGTAGCCCCAGATAAAAGATTAGAAGTTTAAGTCTGAACTCCAACCATTCCTTCTGAACACTCCACACTCCAACACTTCCTGTTTCCCCTGACCAGAGGACTTCAAGAGCTGGCCTATTCTCTTATGGAACCTATGGACTAAAAGAGCCTTAAAAGACATTACAAAACAAAACAAAAAAAACCCTACTTTCTTATAATTGGGGAAATTTGAATATGGACTAAATGGTAGATAATACAAAATTACTGCCAATTTTCTTAGGTATGATATAGTACTAAGGTTATATATTAAAAAAAAATCCCTATCCTTAGAAGATGCATGCAGAAACTTTTAGGGGTGAGTTCTAATATCTACCTTTCAAATAGTTGACAAAAAAAACAGAACCATAAATACGTATATGTGTATATACATATATACACACACATATATACATATATCTATCTATTTCTTATATTTATATAATGTTACTGTTGAATTGATGTGGAAGATATATGGATGTTGATTATACTACTTTAAGTTGGGAGGGGGGCAGCAAGTACAGAGCTTTACAAGTCACTGAACCCCAAACAAGCTAAAGGTGTTAGTTATATGTGTATTTCCATTTCAGTAGGAACCAAAAGCACCTTCAGGCAACAAGGCTTGGTAGGTAATAGCCATGAAGGGGTCTTGTATCCAGAGATAGCAATAGCAAGAAGTTGAATTTCCATTTACATTCTAGCCCAGGAAATTTTTCTCAAGCAATTGCCTGTGCCAGGCTTGTGTTCTTTGTTGAAACTAAGAAAAAACCTATCATATACTTTTTCAAACAAACAAAACTTTACAAGCCTGTAAGCCTTATTTCCTAAACCTGTTCCACACCCTCCCCAAACCACATGACAAGAACTAGAGACTAAAATGACAGTTGGGTGCCTGAGTGGCTCAGTTGGTTAAGCGTCCAACTCTTTACTTCAGTTCAGGACATGATCCCAGGATTGTGGGATCGAGCCCCATGTCTGGCTCCACATTGAGCATGGAATCTGTTTAAGGTCCTCTTTCTCTCCTTCTGCCCCTCTCCCTTGCTTCAGCACAAATGCATGTTTTCTCCCTAAAATTAATTAATTAACATGCGTACTATTCTATTGGTTTGAACTGTTTCTCACAGATTAAGTGGCTATTTTTTTTTATTTTTTAATGTTTTATTTATTATTGAGACAGAGAGAAATGGAGCATGAGTGAGGGAGGGTCAGACAGAGAGGGAGACACAGAATCCGAAGCAGGCTCCAGGCCCTGAGCTGTCAGCACAGTGCCTGATGCGGGGCTCAAACCCATGAACCATGAGATCGTGACCTGAGCGGAAGTCAGCTGCTTAACCAACTGAACCACCCAGGCGCTCCAAAGTGGTTATTTTTAAAAGATGATTTTGAGTAATCCACAGCCAGTTTATTGCTACAGTTAAAAGAATGAATTGTGGAGATTACAGAAACTCCCAAAACGCTTGCAACTTTCCCCCATGACAAATTTTATTCGACTGAGTTTTATGAAAATGCAGAACTGTGAACGAAGGTAACAGAACAAAGAAACTACAGCAAATGTTTTATGCCAACATAAAGTGCTTTATTCTTTAATTTTTATTTATTTTATAAAGGCTTTATTTATTTAAGTGATCTCTGTACCCAATGTGCGACTCAAACTCATGACCTCAAGATCAAGACCCAGATGCTCTACAGACTGAGACAGCCAGGAACCCCCTCAACACAAAAAATTTTTTTAAGTCAGTACTTTTTTGTTGTTTATTTGTTTGTGACAGAAAGAGTGAATGGGGGAGGGGTAGAGAGAGAGGGAGAGAGAGAGATCCCAAACAGGCTCTGAGCTGTCAGGCGCATGGTTCTTGAATTCGGGAACTATGAGATCATGACCTGAGCCAAAACCAAGAGTTGGACGCTTAACTGACTGAGCCACCCAGGCACCCCTAAATTTTCTTCTTATTGTTTGTTTATTTTTGAAAGCGAGAGAGAGTATGAGTGTGGGAGAGGCAGAGAGAGGATGGCAGAGGATCCGAAGTGGGCTGCACACTGAGAGTAGACACCCTGTGCAGGGCTCAAACTCACAAACCTTGAGTTAATGACCTCAGCTGAAGTCTCATGTTCAACTGACTGAGCCTCCAAGGGGTCCCATAAATGTTTTAAAGGGTGTTTTTTAAACTGCATTATCAAGATTTCTATTCCTTTAAAAGTTTTATTTCTATAGAGTTGGGAAAATGACATCTGTACTCGATTCCTAGTCCTATGTCCCCTGAAAATAGGAAACATATAAAGTGCTGTCACCTCCCAACTTACATAGCTCTAGACATAGTTTAATACTACCACATTAAGTAGTTTACATAATTTATCTCATTTAATCCTCAGAAGAATCCTAGAAAGTAGATACTATTTATTCTCATTTGAAGATGATGAAACTGAGGCTAACAGGTAATTCTTAGCTAGAATTCGTTTGCCAGACACAAGAGATTAAATTTCAAATACTGGCTAAACCAGTCATACATGAATTATAATCAATTTAGACTTCTGGAAAATATGTTTAAATATAATCATTAATTCCAATGTAAACCTTTCATATTGAATATAAAGTCTGTTTTCCTCAGTGAGGCTACATTTTCTTACTGACAAAGCAAGTAGTGAAATGCCTTACTTACTACTTGTCCTTAACTTGAAAGTGTTTCAGATTGATACTTCCCCAAACTCTTAATGGAACAAGAAGCCAATAAAAGTTAGACAAATTCCACGTCTTCACCTCACCCTCAGATATCTGTTCCTAGTCATCTAAATTTTTTGCATCATGTTAAAATTACCGCTTTAAAAATCAACTCTGGTGATGGATATTAACCAGATAAACTGATGGCTCAACTCCCTGGGCAGAGGAATGACTGTGTAGCAGGCTGGGGGAGAAAGCTCTTGGAAGCCACTCAAATTTCTAAATATCTAAATCTAACCCATTCATGCATTCATCAGGGCCCATTTCCTGTCTTTCCCAAGACCAGCCCACAGACTAGTCTTCCTGACTGCAGGAGGTGGGTGGCACACAATTTCAGCTACCTGATGTGGTAATGGCTAATCCTAACTCTTAGAAGCATCTTTTGTCACTATTTGCTTTGAGTACCTAGCATAGGACTAAATATAGACAATGCAAAAATTCAGTAACTACTTGTTTCATTAGGCTTTCTGGTTCAACGTATGTTTGTACCGGTTGTGGGAGAATCTTTCAGGATTGATTCACATTTTGGCAATTAGGCAAACAGCTCTTACAGGAGTATGTAGTTCTGTCTCTCCACAAGCCACACAGTAAAGTAATTCAGCAGTAAAGTAATTCAACAGTCGTTTAGCAGTCGAAGACCTTTCCATTTGGTCAAATGTAAATAAACCCAAATGGGATTAGTGCTCCCTTGATCTTAAGGCAAAAACAGCTTCTTCACTATGGCTTACACTTACTCATTATGTGACTTTGTATTTTAAGTATGAATGTTTTAATTCTGGTGTCACCTTAGACCTAAAGTAGTCCTTTTTTTTTTTTTTT